>NC_046988.1:2825000-3072500 GCF_009769545.1 Cyclopterus lumpus
AGCTTGCCTTATCTCCTCCTTTTCCGTGTTTTCCTTACCAGTTGGGTTTAAAACACAATTGATGGACTACCGAGCAGATGGCGAAGTGTTCCTGGATTTGTATGCCCCCACCCGACACTGCGCAGCCTGCTAATGGCTAATAACATAAAGTGTAATGGTGTAATGATGCTGAATGGTGAGAATGAAGATGTGTGGGATTACTCATTTGACGTTCCTCCATAATCCTCCAGTGCAGAACGATGGAGAACACTCACAAGTATCCATACTTCGATCAGATATCCACACAAAGGCACAAACGAGTCGGCCATGATTCTGGCCCGTATCTTGAATAAAGCGCCGTAAAAGCAATCCGACACCTATCTATCTCCCGCCTCCACAGTTGGGAGAAAACAAAACAGCGAGTGTGTGAACAATCTGCTCTCCGTTCTCTGTGCTGATGAGCTGGAGGCGGTGGGGGGGGGGTCTCGCCCGTCTCGCCGGCGCCAGATGTCCCAGAATAATAGGCCTTGCTTTTGTGTACCTGTTATCGTTTGTTTGAAATAACGAAGCCATCTGAGTGATCGGCGAGCCCGGATGTGACGACGATGTGCCGCTCGATAAGAGTCCCCGTAATCGGAGTAATGAGCGTCTCGAATATGATTGCCGGCTTCTATTCAGCCGCTAACGACACCCGGGTACCGCACGGAAAGTTTTCTAAAACAGAGTGGACCGGTACGAATATCAGATAAGACCAATCAGACCATTAACTGGGACCAGGGTTCAGATTACCAAGCAGGCAAAGTGGGTCAAATGTCAGGAATTTCCTTCCAAACACAGAAGTTAGCAACTGGTTGGTGAGTATAATGGAGCGACATTATTTACAGACTCCAAACCGGCTAACGTTGCTGTGGGGGCAAGTTGTGCAAACAGACATTTGTTTGCACACTAATTTGCCACGAGTCCCGAATCTTCTCATGAGAACAGCATGAAATACCATGTGAAAGGATTAAAATAATGGGGCGACAGTCACGGAATTTTACAAATATGGCATACGTTCCACTTATGGTCGCGAGCGTATGATCCTCGTTAATAGGAACTGTATAGGGGCTGGATTTTTATATCGCTCACCTGTTTGAATTATACTGAGACTTAAAGTTCGGCATGATTAAGGGCGTGGTCGCTTTGAGTGACAGGTGGGGGGCCGTCTCTAGCATTGGTTGTACTCCACAGCCGCTAGCTGTCTCCTCTTCTGCTTCACCCGACGACCCAGCGCTTTGTTCTTCTCTCTTAGCATTAGCATTTCATTTAACGCCCATTAGCTGGGAATTAGGCTGTCGTCACCGCCAACATGGGACGGCCGGAGCCGCCCACTTCGAGATTCACAGAAACCTAAGTGTGACGTCACGGAGACCACGTGAATATTTGATACCATCTATGATTAACATGGAGCACAGTTCTAAACCGTTCAAAACAACAGATCAGTCCACCCCGTCTCTCTTCAGGTGTGTTGCGTCATCCATTGCCATGTGGGCGGCAACACACCAGAAGTTCATTGAAACTGATGGACATAGGCGGTCTTAACATAGAGGCATAGGTAGGGGGCTGCTTGGGGCCCCCTACCAGTGGTCGTAGTAGGGGGGCCCCCAACCAACCTCAAAAAGAAAAAGAAAAAGGCCCTTATCGTCATGAACGCTTCAAAAGCATGCCCAATTGTATTAATATTCTTAAGAAATACGTTAAAACGTTGAAGTAGTAGTTAAAATGTCCAGTTCATGGTTATCTGTCGTGTCCCTACACGCCCTACATTCACCATGAAATGGACTAGTCCGTAACGGTGCGCGGCGCGAAAGATAAACACAGTGACAGGAGGACGATTCAGAAGCAAGACAAGAATAAAAGCAAAAATTAAACAAAGTTATCCAAGCGGCTCAATTAAAAGAAAAAAAAGAAAAGACGGCGATAAATATTTAGAAGCGCTGCCAAAGATGACACTTTTTACGGCTACTGGGGATACAGGCAGGAACGCCCACAGCGTTGAACACGCCGCTACAGCAGCAGCTAGCTGTGAAGGGGCGCTAGGTGAGGATAACGACGTTACCCAAGACGATGAAGAGGACCGCCCATCGTCACCCACAGTGTTATTGACGACGTTGACAACGATGATGTCGATGATGTGGCTTTGGTGAGTCAATTGCCTAGTTCTGCTCATAGCCCTAGCACGGGGCTAATAGCCGTAGCCCAGGGCTAATAGCAGAACTAGAGTAAGATTGGTATGAACATGATGAGAAAGACAACACAAATGTATGAGGAGGAAGAGAGGGAGGAAGAGAGTAAGGGACAGAGACAAAAGCAGATGGAACACTCAGCACTAACACAGTCATAAAGAAGAACAGGAGAAGAACAGAAAAAGGAGGAGAGGAAGAGAAACATGAGGGAGAGAAAGGAAGGGACGGACACAAAAGAGAGAAGGTAATCATTTAACAATACAAATACAAAAATGTCTTAATCCCAATGATGGACTGCTGTTGGTTTTTGTTATCCTCTCACTTCATGATAGAAGAAAAAAGCTAATTTTGTTCATAGACCATATTGTTAGTTGGTGACAATGTTTTTTATTATTACTATCATTATTATTTTACAGGTACAGCTCCTACATCTGCGCATCATGTTGGTGTGAAGACCTGTGAGAAAATGGTTCTCTGCTTTCCATCTTCATTTTGGAGTAAAGAAGTGTATGCAGGGTTTAAAGGGGAAGTTTTTTTTTTTCCTCTCCAACCTTTACTTCCCTGTAGATTAGCTTTACCTGCCTATCCACCATTCAGTCGGTTAAATCTTTTTTCGTTCTCTTTTAAAGATCGGATGGGGGCCCCCATACATACCTTCGCCTTGGGCCCCCAATTTGCTAAATCCGCCACTGCTGATGGATGGCTTCGCACCATCTTAATGTTAGACAATGGACTAGAGAGCACTTGCACACTAAAACCATAACTACTTGTGGACAGACAAAGGGAGTCACTGGTGCCCTTTATATCACAGTACGCCCCACAGGTGCCGAAGCTAACGAGCCCGCTCACACCTTTCAGTAATATTCAGTTTATGGATCAATAACTCTCCGAGGCCCTCTTGTACTGCACTGCTCAGAATGTTATTCAGGCCTAATCAGATGCAATGGATCCCAGGAAGGTTATTGATTACTTGGAATATCCTAGAATTTATAAAGTTATGAATGCAGCGCTGTAAAACCAACAAGGCATGACAAGCTCCCGTGCACCATGACAGGCAGCACTGTACCATACATACGAATGTCCTGTTTATGGGATGGACTCACCGCGGAGCCAGAGATCCAGGAGCGTATCAGCACTGCATACACAAGCTGGTCTCTGGTCTGTGCTAACAGATTTGGGTCCCGTTCTGAGGGGAATTTTTTTTAGAATTCATTTTCAATGACAAATATAGGAATCAGAAGTCCACGTGCGGTTGATGCGACCCACTGTGTGTTCGTGTCCAGAGAGGAGAGGCGTGTCCATCACCGTGAGCGCATGCTGTCGCCAACGATGGCCGCAGTTACCCCCCCCCCTTCCTCCCCCTGTCCACAAAGGCTGCTGTGAAGCCGGCCAGCGAGGCTCGTTCTTCCATCGGCCCCAAAGAGCAGATTTGTTTTCTTCCCTTTTGGTGCTATGTATCCATTCTGAAAACATGTGGTCACCTGAAACTCATCAGGCAACAATAACAATAAAAACCATCATTTTGGGCCGTCCAACAAGCCTCTAATCTAGAATTTCCCTCAATAAAAACCATGAAAAGGCCAAAACCAACGATTTATGAATCTTTTACCTCTGTTACAAACACAAATGAGCCACACCGTTACGCGTTCCTTACAATAAACGCACACACTGGAGTTCATTTTGACACACGTCAAACTGGGATCATCTATGGGGAAACAGGTGGTGAGGATTCAGGCGGGACCCCACAGATATGGATTAATAGCTCTTTGGAAGTCACATGCACCCCCGCCGCCGATCAAAGAGATGTAATGGTGAGGAATAAGTTGGCAGTCAACTGACACGCCAAGATGGAGCTACAGAGGCTTCCTGTGTGAAGTTTGAAGAGCAGCTGCCGCCGGTCATTTCAAAGGAACGCACCGCCGTATCGGAGGGACGTCCACAAGACGAATGTATCATGTCCTCGCTCAGCTTTTGTCCCTTTGTGTTGGTTCATTTGACAACAGGACCGCGTCCACAGGCAATATACACTTTATTTACCGTTTACACTTTAAGTGTCCCGTAAAGTACTGATGTTTGGGAGTAATTACAAGGAAACTAGAGACAAAGCTCTCATTCATGTTAACATTAAGAGCAGTTGTTTATGTCTACATGTCTGTCCTGTAAAGAAGTACACTATGCAAACTTAAATCAAAATGAATGTGTGGGCACGCCTGGAGACAAATTGCACATTACGCTTAATTTGTGTACTTCTCTCATTTATCTTCAATCATTATCTTTATTTTACCTAGAAACTGGAAAATAAATCTTGCTATAAAATTGTTTGTCAATTATTCAGCGTTTATCAACCCAATATCTTTATCGGGTTGATTTACAGTCAATTAGCTAATTATACGACTGTGCCACTGTTTTTTTTACATTTCTGATAATGCGATTGCCACATGTAATCCTAGCAGCAGCTCCTCCACAAAAGTGACTTCATACGCTGTCAGTCTAGAAATGAGCACCTGCTACATGTCAAAAATACACATGCGTTGCCATTCTGGATCCTGATTGCACCGGTGTGACTAGTTTACATTTTGAATGTAACTTCAGTATTTAGAGGCGAGCGGTTTCCTTCCAGCAGCAGGAGCCCTGCATGTGTCAGACAGGATGCAGTCATGTGTACTGCGTTCAATTGAATTAGCTCAGTGTTAAGACAGGAGAGTAGCCGCAGCCACGTGTGCTTTTGACATTACGCGCTGGCAGTGTATCTGAGCGGCAACAACTGGCAGTGAAACCCAATTCTCCACGCGGCTTCCACATTTAGACCAGGAAATGGGGGGTGAGAGGTTCAGCGGTTATAGAGCATGAAAGGCTGTTAAATGACCCCGCTGAACCGCAAGGCTCCGGCTCACATATGACAGAAAGAAACCACACAAGGCGCTGTTTTTGTATTTTGTTTTCTTTTAATGGAATGTGTCTTTTCTGAGGTATGAAAATAGATCTCACGTTGAAATAAGAATTTGGACAGTGGCTACAAAGGGCACGGCTATAACTGTGTGTGTAATGATGGCAACAGGAAGGCATGTCGGAGAAGCATCGCACCAGCCGCATCAGATAAAGGGCACAGCTATTACCCCGTGTGGGCGATGACAACAACACAGAGGCATGTGTTGGTTTGGCTGTGGTGCACTGGCAAGAGGGGGAAAGGCCGGCAAACAGGAAACGACATGAGCCATAGCGAGATGAGGATGTCTCCTGACAGAATCACGGACCACCATCGTGAAAAAACCACAACAGAGGAAGCCCGTCACGTCCCACTGAATGTTGCCCTGTATGCATCACCACCTTCACTTTCACAACAGTCACATTGTTACACTTTGTTCATTTTCTCCTGAAAAAAGAAAAAAAATACATTTCATAAATTCCAGTACAAAATTTGCAGATTAAAGATGTAGTTGTATGAAGTGACTGAGGCGGTGCTGCGAGAGACATAATCTGATTAGTTGTGGTACATGTCAGTGGGAGTGGCCAAGAAGAGCAATGGGACGCATAATTACACATCATGAAAGGATATCTTACTAGCTACCTAGCACAGTAGCAGTAAGTTAGTTAACACTGTAGATAACTTACCATAAGTAATTAGTTAGCACAGTAGCTAACTTACCATAAGTAACTTACCATAAGTAAGTTAGTTAGCTCTGTAGCGAACTTACCATAAGTAAGTAAGTTAGCATTGTAGTAAGTTAGTTAGCACTGTAGCTAACTTACCATAAGTAAGTATGTTAGCACTTTAGCTAACTTACCATAAGTAAGTAAGTCAGCACTGTAACTAACTAACAGATAGCAAGCTGGTTAGCACCATACAGTCCATGGTTAGCATAAGCTAACTTACCAAAAACCACGTCTCTTTTGTGAAGCACTCAAAACTCAAACTTCTCTGTTGATGGCGCAACACGGCCAACAAGCTACCTCAGCTTCTCCTGGTTTTGTATCTCTGAATTGCCACATTAAACAATGTCACGGTACATTGACAAGTAATAAGCTGGGCCTACTGGTTTCCTCCATCTTGTGGCTTCATACCACAGTAGCCTATGAAGCCAGAAAACAGCAGTTGTTGGTCCCCACCCACAAAGATTTAATGCAACCCATGAAATTGCCGTCGAGAGCAGTCGATACAACAAAAAGCCAACTGAGCGTGTTACTTGCTCACCATAAAAACTAAGCTCCACTCTATAGCCACTGAAAACAAACTGAGGGTAATTATCTAGTAGGCTATCTTACTAAGATTTAAGACTATTTAATATATATGAATGCTGAAAAATGATTGATGTACACCATGAAAATACTAAGATGTCCTGTGGCTATTAATAAATCAAGCCATGCAGTTATCTCATCATATAGCTGTAGTATTTAGTATACTCTGAGCTGCAACACAAGAGAGAAAACCTAATGAAATGGTTCTTTGGTTCAGTTGAAAAATAAAAACATGATCAATGACATATTTTACCACTCATGAGTTGATCTGACTAACTTAGAGCAACCATCCTAAAATAACTATATGTAGGCTTATTCCCAATGGACTTTGTGTGTAACATGTGGGCTGAGAACCACCGAGCGAGCATTTCTTGTTCCCCTCTAGCAACAAACACACTGAACATTCATCAACAAACTGAACTTTTTTTTTTTTATAGAAAATATATATACATCTAATAAATAAGGGATAAACCCATTGCAACGGTATCGTACAGTTGTGTTCTCACATACTTTTTGTCCATCAGTCTTTTGTGAAATAAGTCTCTGTATTGAAAAGGGAACGCTGGTATGTGGACACCACCGCGTGGAAGAGGGGTTCTCCTGGAGAGTGGAGATGCGTGGTGAGGCGGCGGGGAGAGACCCTCGTCGATATTCATCCCCCAGCCGAGTGTCCAATTAACCTGCGGATGCAATCAATTAGACAGACTGCCGACGGATGGGGCCGGAGGCCGGATGCAAATCTAACGTCACTGGAAACACAGATTCATTATAACAGGACCTCAAGATGCTCCTTTCAATGCAACGGTCAGCATCAGGCCGTATCCATCAGTTTAACTGAGGAAACATTTATTACATAAGATAAATAAGCATGTGAGTGACCGTGGAGAGCTGTAGCCAGGATTTAGAGATCCCCTCGCAACCCTCCCATGACACCAAAAATTGAAGTCTCTAAAATGGTTTTAACATTTGATTTTGTCCTATTTTATCAATTTAGCTATGTTTTATGGACTTGTCACAAAATGTATTTATTTATTTAATTGATTTCTCTGTTAGTCTAAGAAATGGTATTAAAGTATAAATACACTGAAATCAGCTCAAAAGTACACACCACATTATTAATTAAAACATTGAAATATGAACTCGACCGACGTTGCTAAAATCCCCAAATTCTTGTAAAAATGCAAAAGACATGACCTGAGACCTCAGGTCTATGGCCATGCTGCTCACTGATACTTCAGTTAAGTGGAGCCCTAATGAGAACAAACATGAAATATGTATCATGCAAAGTTAACGTTATCGTTCCAATGTCTACCTTTAAATCAAAAGCCTTGGCAGCACCAGTGTTTCCACCATTGTTTCACAATGACAGAATAATAACATGTGACCACATTGTTTCCGTCCATTGATGTTTTGGGTTCAAACCTCAGTGTCAACAAATCGCCATGTGCCACAGAGAGCCACTTGCATGGACACAAAGCAGCTTCCCGTGGTGTGTAGATGGACTGTAAAGCGCCATATACTTGGCTCTGGTGTGGCACATATACATTTGGAAGTATATATATGTGCATAAACTTAAAAACGTCAGGGATTCACCTGACCGCCGATGAGGTTTTTCGCAATCTGCGCGTCTTTACGCATTTGGAGTTTTCAAATGCTCCACTTTAAAACAGCGGACTTCAACACGCTCAAATATTGTAATATAGTGTGAATCTCATTTTAAATGCTTTGTATGAAGACATATTCATCTTTCCAGTGTTGGTGTCAACAATTAGATCTACTTATCTCCGCGCGTAAAGCCATATGTTATGTTATGGATAAAGGGAAGCCCTGTATTAAAGATCAAACCTGCCTGGGAATGGATATCCAGCACATGTCACCTCGATGAGGCAGATGTGTGGGCAGGCCTACAGCAGAGGCTCCAAACTTTTCTTTTTCGCCAAAGTAAATCCACATTCTGTACGATTTCGTCCCCTATAAAATCCCCCCTGTGCCAGAATATTCGCTCAGGGTTCGAAATCTGCGAGGGAGCACTGTAGCCTATGATGGAAACAGACGTCCTTGTTCTTAGCACACATATCCAGGGGTAAACAACTAAAAACGAAACACGGGTCCTTCATTTGCAAGGGGATTCCCAGGTGGTCCCTGGATCCGGGGATCCCCCCCACCATCCCCTTAAATGTCGCTTTCTGTCTTACCCGCGATTGGCGCCCCAATGTCCGAGGGACTCGCCGCAGGTCACGCTACGTGTGGCGAGCCGCGGACCGTCTTCTGGCCGGGCATCTGCACGACGAGCAGCTGCTGCTTCTGCCGGGTGGACTTCACGGCCAGGATCGCCTGCCGGTTCTTGTACTGGACCATCTGCAAGGTGATCTCCGCGTTCCAGCCCTCGTCCTGCGGGCACCTGAAGTCGATCTCCTTCCCCTCCGCCATGACCACCGTGAAGTAGACGTACTTGCCCTTGCGCTCCACGCAGTCCACCGTCTTCATGTTGGCGAAGTAGAGCTCCTTGACTTTGCCCGCGTCGCCTCCTCCGTGGTGCGGCTGGTGGTGGTGCGGCTGGTCGTGCTGCTTCGGCGGCAGCAGCAGCACGCCGTCCTCGGTCAGGACGCAGTGCTTCTTCTTCCAGAGCTGCAGCAGCCCGTCGCTGCGCTTCTCCAGCAGTCCCTCCTTGAACACCTTCCTCCCGTTTTCCAGCATCATCGCCCGGACGCTTCAGGCTTCCACCTCCCCGGGTGCTGTAGCGGATGGACGGCTGTCTATCCCGGAGCAGGCGGAGGCATGAGATGCGGCGGTGAGCAGCGTTTGGTTGTAGTGTGAGAGGGGCCGTCTGTCTGGCTGCTGGTCACAGAGGGGGCGGGGGGGGGGGGGGGGGGGGGGGTCTGCTGGAGAGGTGCACCGCCCCCCTCAGTGGCACAAAGCCTCCTGACTCTGCATACAATTACAGCCCGATATTAATACGGATGTCATACATTATGCAGCAGTTGAGATGACCAGTTACACTGCAAGTCGTTCGTGAGGTTCGTGCATGTTCACTTTTACAGTACAATGCGTGAGGTGCTACACTTGAGTTTCTCCATTGGATAGGACTGAATCTACATTCTAGAGTCGTGGCTCTCTCTCAGGGGGTCTCAAGAGAAAGAGGAACACAATTATAGAAAGCATCAGGGAACAGATCCTGCGTTACAATGTGTGGTTCCTATGTTAATATGTAGTAATTGTCTCATTTACTTGAAACCAAACTGGAAGACAGTCAACCCTTTTTATACTCAACACATGTCAATATTTCTGGTCTATTAAAGTCTATATGCGTTAAAGTATTTTACCTGAGTAAAGGATCTGAATACTTCCATTAGATTACAATGCAGTATCTAGTTCTTTTATTACCTCATAGCCTAGTTTGTACTATTGTTAGTGAGAACCTTTAGCAAGCAAACAAACTGATACTTGTGTGAACACCATCTGAAAAGTAACACCTTCCGTTATAAATGTGCACGTCTGGGATAAAGCCAATGCAATGTCTCCTTTAATATCAGTGTGATGTCAGCGAGCATCTTACATGGTAGTCAGAGCGATGGCGACCTCTTCTGGCACGAGGCAGTGCGTGCAGTCATTTGTCCAGACCACCAGGCCAAAGGAGCTTATCGCTGTATAACTAAGATTTTTAAAATTGTAAAAAAAAAAAATGCCAATCACACCTACTCATGTTTTGTTAACAATCCCAAGACCACGTAACAAAATGAGTCGACCATATTACACATGTTTAACCAATTTATTCATGAACATACACGTACGGTTATTGAGTACATTAGTATTTTTGTAGCATAGCATTTTGCCTTGACAACAGCTGCTCAGAACCCTACAGAACCTTCACGCCCTTTCCCCAATGAACATGATCTGAATACTCCCTGCAGAACGAGGGACCCGGCTCAGCGGACACGATGCGTGGCTGTTATCACAACTGAAATAAGAAGGCATTGAGAATGGGGGAGGGGGGGAGGAGGCAGGCTACGTTTTTTTTCTCGGTCCCCCTACCTGGCTAGTAAGTATTGCTCTGACACGCTTCCCTGTGGCCTTCTGGGTAACAAAGCGAGGAGTTTGGGGTAGGGTGCTGGGTCATTAGCCAACAGGACGCCCCCCCCCCCCTCTTTCTTTCACAGTGATTAAAATGAACCAGGACCTCAGGGGCTGGGCTGAGGGAGTCACCTGACCGGTCACAAATTGGTGAGGTAAATGTGATAACTAGATGAGGGATAAGGAAAGGGGCGGGGGTGGAGGGGTTGGTGAACCTGACCACACACAAACGCTGTTTCTACAGAGCTGAACACGCCCCCGGTCAGAAAGGCAGAGCCCTTAACAACCAGATGGCACGAGTTGAACTCTCCAGAGTGGATTGTCAAAGTGCTGCTTACAAGGAGTACTCAGACTGCTCGCCAATGATGGGACGCCACCGGTACACCACTACTACAAAGTGCTATAGAAAAGACGACAGCCACTGCGAGCCTACGGGGAGCCTGAAGCACTGGGTCATTGGGCCCGAACTGGCCGACCCACCAAACGGTCTCAGCCTCTTCCTCGTCTTAAGAATTCTCAGGGATGTTTATAAAAATTAAAAAAAAGACTTGACCAGGTTGCGCTAAGCCCTGGGAGCCACCTACGATGGAGCAAAGGGGTCAGAACAAACTACTTGTTTTTGGGCTCAATTTAGACACGTCCGTTCCAGAAGTGGACTCCGCTTTGAAAAGAGGTTCACTGACTGCACCGGGCCACTCCGCTCACTGGAATGTATGGAGAGTGGAAATTAGTCGAGCGGCGCAGGAAGTGGCCCAAAAGTCACAGATCCCATGCTTAGCGAGATTAGATGAACTGGAATAGACACCCGGGCTGCAGGTCACCGCCTATCCTCTGTCACTAGAGCTGGAAATGCTACAGTGCTTCGGCCCGCTAAGAAAGAAAACAAGGATTCATCTGGGACGCCCCCGGAACGGACCAACCTGGAATTTTGGTAGGAGGAAGAGGACGGGGACAAGGGACGGGGCGTTTCATAAATTGACGTTTCCGTGATGCAGTCTAAACCACAGCTGTTGTCTAAGAGCAAATACAACAAAAGACTTCACGAGAACCCAAACTAGTTTTTAGCAGTGAAGAAACAAGTTCATGCTTTTTGGAGGGAGATTTGTTTTCCCTGTATTCTATCTATTTTACAGAGGAGGAAGAGAAGGAAAAAAACAACTGGTCTAGTAAAATACTATGTATATCGAGCCACGCAGCTCCCAGTATTATACCATGAGTTTTTGTAACAAAAATCTTGAAACTTTTTCTTCTTCAAATTCTCTACCAAGAAAAATACAAAACATTATAAGGCGGTAAGTAACTATTTTTTTTTTAATTTTCTTTTTTTAATTTGACAAGCCGTTACAGTGCAGTTGATCCTCAAAAGGCGGCCGGGCTTCACTGCTGCTTGCACTCAGCTGGGGGGACTGCATCCTTCTGTAAGCAATCACAGGGAAGAAGTGGGGGGTTGTTAGTGGAAGACCACTCTAAAAAACACACACACATATACACACACACACACACA
Source organism: Cyclopterus lumpus (assembly GCF_009769545.1). Taxonomy (NCBI): domain Eukaryota; kingdom Metazoa; phylum Chordata; class Actinopteri; order Perciformes; family Cyclopteridae; genus Cyclopterus; species Cyclopterus lumpus. Next base: position 2,837,016 of record NC_046988.1, read on the forward strand.
CACACACACAGAATCAAGACCTAAAACAGTCAAGCTGCACTAAATTCTAAAACACCTAAACATCTCAATGCTAAAACTTATGAAAACGTTGTCCTACAGTTCCTGAGGTGCCAGGGGGCTCGAGACCATCGGTGTATGAAGTGCTGTTGAAAGAGTTTGTCTTGTCTTCATCTGCTGCCAGTAAGGACGTTCCCAACGACCAACATTTAAAGTCAGAGTCGTCAACTCACTCGAAGTAAGAAATCACTGAAAAAAACCACAACTACAATGTAATGTAGAACGGTGACTTTTTCCAATAACAAAATCGTATTATAAATCGAGTAGCGTCGCTCCAGTCACCGGGTTAGTAATGCACCTCAGGGACACGCAAGAAGAGTCACGGTGTGGCGTTTATTAGCATGACCTGGCTGGAGTTAGCCCGCTTTGTTGATTAATAGCCAGTCGGCTACTAGCCAGCGAGCTAGTAAGCTAGGTTCAGAGCGCTGCTGGCCAACCAGTCAGTCAATCAGGAGAACCAGGCTGACTGCTGGACCCAGATCTGCTCCAGAAAGAGGGGGAGGCGGGCGGACGGCCAGGAGAACATGGCTGTAGGAAGTGAGTCATGAGCGGCGGATGAGTTCAGAACAGAGTTGGAGAGCAACAGCTGAGACCGCAGGTGTCCACATGTGACCGACTAGCGAGGCAATGAGAAATCCACTAATCCCTAGTAGCAATATCAAGTTTCTTAAATACAAATAAAGGCTGACAATGATGTCACTTTCAGAGAGCTAAAACAATGTGGGGCATTTGTAAATGTATGCAATCTGTTTCACATAAACAGCCCCCCGTGGCCTTTATCCCACCATTACAAGCAGATCTATAGAGAAAAAGACTGGCGGCTGAACAGATCTAATGTAAACAGGGAGGACACAAACCATGGACCAATGAGCTTTCAATGGGTATTAAAGACAGACGTAAAAAGCAGAATTTATGGCATCCTGAAAAGAACTCAAAACTAGCCTGCATTGTGGACGGATGGAGTTCAACACGCTGGAGGAAAAAGAAAAAGAAAGGGGGAGGGCTGGACTAGCTTCAGCATACAGAAATACAGGTGCAAATGCAGGACTCACGATGGGTTAAGAAACCAAACACAAACCGGTGGGTTAGGGACTCAGGAGAGTGCAGCACGGCGGCAGGAGGGTGGGGGTGGGGGGGGGCTCATGAGTGGGGCCGGGTGGGGCGTGCAGAGAGATGGATGTGAAGGAAAAGCAAAAACGGACAGTGTGGGGGGCAGGGGGCTGATGGTAGTAAGCTGACAATTCACAAGCTGTACCTACCAGGATAGGGTTATGTTTCTACTGTCACCACTTAAACCTAGTGAGGAAAAATTTAAAGAGTAGCTGACAAAAGATGCCAAAGTGACTGGAGATGAAGCAACATTAATGAATAGGAGAAAAAAAAATTATAAATAAAAGCAAAACTAGCAGAATACAGAATGTCAAAGACGTTTTTGTTGGCAAAGAAGCAGAGGCCATGCTGGTTAATAATTTTTTTTTAAAAAGGGCTTTTGTTACTTTATTGGTTTGGTCTATGTGGACGGTGAAAATCTCATGATGTACTAGAACTAAACTTTGAATATATTATGCATCAGGAGATTGTTTGTCTTCAAATACACAAATAATGCATTTGACTATGGCTGAAAATTAATATTGTGTGTGTAACATTTCCCTGGGGTCGTCCTTATTTAAGGCAAACTGGATCTGTGTGTTGCAGAAGGTTCAGGTTTTAGTAACATGCAGCAGTCAGACGTAAAGATGGACAGATCTTTTCATCCATCGTCAATAGAGACGTCCCGTCTTCTCTCCAATAAAAACACTCGGCTGGATTTCTGTTAGGGACATAGCTGTTGAGGATGTTTTGGCACTTTGAGCACCATTCTATTGAGAGAAGACGTGTACAACCAATATCTTTATCCATAACTTCTAGCACTAGGAACCTACACACAAATGTTGTGTATATTGGGGTGAACTAGTCCTTTAACTGACTGGTGAGAAGTGATTCTGAGATACAGGATCTGGTTAAGAAAATGGTGATGAGGAAAGATATCTAATGAGGGGGGTTTATTGTGTCTGGAAGCCAAATCAAGATCACAACGACAAAATAAAAGCTGAAGCAAAACCAAAAGCTGGAGTAAAATGAGATGCATTTGACAGTATGTATTCTGTATGTTGAAATCTGACACAGGCAGTTTGGGCCAGCCGTTCTCTACCTGCAGCTCAGTGGACACCCAGAGGACACAGGAGGTGGGATTGCTCAACGCGTCTCAGACTTTTAAAAAGGTTCTGAGATCACTCGCAGCTATCAATGGCCGACAGTAAGCACTGCTTCACTTTTTGGAAAGAGCACCCTGAGCCAATGAAGTTGAGAACGGCTGAGTAAGGTCTTTGTCAGGACACCAGAGATCTTTAGAGGGGGGACGTGCAGGCTCACCTTGGGATCGTAGTCGGGGTCGTTCTCTTCATCAGCCTCCTCCTCTCCCTCCTGAACACACAGAGCGGCTTTAGACTGCTGGGGTTCTCAACGCGGCCACAACCAACGCGTATCTATTTTCATACGATAACCGTCTCCAAATAGTCTTACCTCATCGTCCGCTTCCTCGCCCTCTTCATCGTACTGTAGAACACAAATGTGAGGATTAGCGAGACAACATTTGACAAAGAAACAAGCTTCATGTTATTCCTTGAAAATACGTTTGAAATTACATTTGAAGTAAAGAACACTCGTCTGTCGATACATCCACAGATACGCGTTTAATCCAAATAACTAGGGCATCAAAGTGGAATCAAATTTAAATGAGCCCATTCTGTCTGGGAACTTTTAGCTTTGTGTGCGCATCAAGCCGGTGCCACAGCGGCGAGTGCAAATGAACCGCTGGTGCCAGAAGACCTGCAGCCGGTTTCTGCTGTCAACTACAACGGCAACGGAGTCGAGTACACAACTTTAGCTTTGAGTCTTTAAATGTAGCCACTGGAGAACCAATTAAAACACTTGAACTGATGCAGTTTTATTTCTCCTAAAATGTCCTGGTTTCTATTTATTGTCATGAGAGATGATCTTCAGTTTTACAGCCTATTGTGACCTTTTGTCCCCCTGTTCAGTGTTTGTATAGAAGTGATGGAAATGTTTCTTATTTTCACAATAACCGGTAGTCACCAGTTAGACTGGGTCCGTCTTGATGCTTTTACTATTGCGAGAAGAAACTGATCGTTTAGGGTTTTCCCACTGTACCGAACCCACAGTAGTTTGATTCCTAAACCAGAGTGTACCGAACGTGAGGCGTGTACCGTTACACTCTTTAAATTACGATAGAGCCAACAACTAATGGAAGGAATCGGATCTCGCCCAACCATTACCGGAATATTCCTTACAACACGTGCCAGCAGCATGGAGATAATATAATGTAGTCAAGCAGAGCAACTGGTGTCCATTCCAATGTGGCCAGGTGGACATCAGGTTGAGCCGAGCTGAAGCAAAGGAACACTCACGTCGTCGTCGTCGTCCTCGATGGCCTCCCCTGTGAAGTAGAGCACGGCCCGAGGAACGATGCGCTCACGGATGAAGTGGCCGATTTCAAAGTCTGCAGCCAGGACCGCCTCCGAGTCCTCGTCCTGAAGACAGACGGCCTAGTTACAGTTCATTCATGTTCAACACAGTCACTGTCTTTACAGGACACATTCAGGGCTGGGCCGGTTAGTCTCCTGGGCTCTTTTTTGTAAAAAGTGATTTGGGTCATTAATATAAACGGTAAATATTCAAAATACCTGAGAACACTAGATTAGAAATAAGATTCTTGGAAGCAAAAATGTATATTCATACAAGTCATTTGATTTGCTTTTGTTGCTTCAAGTTGTTGAATGCTAAACAAATTTCAAAGCGTAGAAGTACAATGACTTACCAACTCTGCGTTTTCTGGAACTGTAAACAAAGGAGAGTTACAGTTAGTTATGCCAATACCAAACTGTTTTAGAAGCAAGCGATCATGGATTAGTGAGTCTTTGTGTACCCTCTGGCGGGGTGAAGAAGTTGAAGAAGGAGTCGTTGGGGACCGTCTTGGTGACAGTCCTCACTGTGCCGCGGCCCTTGTGCTTCTGTTTCTTCTTGATGGTTTTCAACGTGACGTTCTTGCCCTTCGTCCACTCGATCGTGCAACTGTGGTGAAACACGAGGAGGAAGCAAGGTCAGAAACCTAAATGATATCTGGGTTTTATCTAGCGGGTGAATGTTATAGCGGGGCAGGTCATGTTGACCTTATAAACACAGAAACCAGAAACCACGACAATATGATATCATAATGCTCCTGAAAATCCTCATCTTTAGCTGCAAATTAGTCTGAAAATGAGATGGAGTTCATTACTCAACAATTGGAAAAATCTTTTTAAAAAAAGGAAAAAATCAATAGATTATCTCCCAGAAAAAGGCCACACAATATTGTTGTACCAATAATACTTATGCATGACTTGTGCAACTGAATTGATGTCTTTAGAGAAAGTTCCGTCAAAACTTTAGAAATAATTTTCCACTTACACTGAACTAAATCTTTTTACCAACATCAGTCCTGATAATATATTCCAAATACTTAATGTGTAGATTTTAACCATTTAAATATGTATATAATGCAACGGTTTTATTCATTTAAAAAAGAGAAAGAAGAATTTGAGTCAAGTTACCAAACACGTCAAACAGCAACAGTGCCACTAGAGGAAACCAGGTAAATCGAGCAAACATGACTCATCTGGATGAATATAGTGAAAACTGAGATAATAGAAAATATAATGTTGTAATGAAACTGCTGTTGGTTCAGAAATGTTGATTATATATTGGAAAAGTTTGACCATGAAGGTTCGAGGGTCAAACTTTTGACTACAGAGGATACACTTACAGGAGCTGATGTTGAACTTCCAAACTTTGAAAACACAGCCTTGACATGTATGCCATAAACATAACTATGGCAAAATGTTAAGACCCCAAAATGATCCCATGTGACCAAGTTAACACAAAAGACCATATGGAACAACATCAGGCACTCACCCTGTGCAGCACATGATCTCTGGCCCATCGAAGGAGAAGGGGTCGCTCTCGTCCGGCTCGGCCCTCATCTTGTAGGTTTTCGTCAACACTGTGTTCGTGAAGAAGTCGTTGGCCTCGAAGAGGAACTCTAACGTGAAGCTCTGGGGAGGACCGAACCAGATGGCGGTTACAAACCGGTCAGCGTGAAGCGACCGCTCCCAGACATTCAAAACCAGTCACGCTCACTCACCATGGGCTGTCCTGGAGCCGAGAAGATCACTTTAATGTCTTGTAAATGTTTTAGGATGGCTTCATCGTGTTCCTGGGGGGTGGGGGAGAGAAGCGCCACAAGATTCAGAATTAGCAACACACCACGCTGCAAACCCACGTCCTACACAACTTGGCCAGCTGGAGGAATCAAACCCTGATTTCCCCCCCACACAAATACAGCCTCCGACCCATTGTTCCTTCTACTCCAGCAGCCGCCTGGGCGAGCTTACCTGCAGCATGTCACTAAGCAGGTCCACGTTTTTGAAGACAGTTAACCAGAACTCCGGAATGCCTTTGGGGTCCTCCTTCTCCTCATCCTTCTTCTCTTCCTCCAACTTGGCCTTCTCCTTCATCTCGTCCTGGTTGAGGGAGACAATTTCTTTATGAAATGACATGTGCTCAGCCGGTTTTCTTTTTCCAGGCATCATGCTATTTGAAACGAGGCTCGTCGCCACCGACACCCACAAAGACGGCACTCAGCACCTGGGATTAGATGCAGGAGCCAAGGAACCAGCTCCATAATAAAAGATAACAAACTGATATCAACTGCACGCCTGCTTTGCAATACAGACATCTGAAATCAGCGATAGCGATTGAATCCCACGTTCTTCCTCATTAGCTGCGTGCCTCTTTGGGAAGCGACGCCTACTCCGTTCTGGATGAGACTTTGAGCTACTTGCACAAAATGAAAGAGCGAAGGCCAAGTGCTCAGGCAGACAGGGAGCATGCAGGTGTATACGTCACCTGTACCTGCTTACTTACTGTCAGCTCTTCCTCCTCATCTATCTTCCATTCACACTCCTCGTCTGTGGGCTCATACGCTGCTTTCACTATGTCGCTTCGCTGTAAAGAGCAAGAGGAGAAAGATATTTAGGCCGGGTGTACATTTCCAGACGGGTTAGTTATATTAGCATCTTCTGAAAAAGGGAAATCATAAAACAGTCAGTGGACTACGACACCAAGCGGGAGCAGTTTCAGTTTCAGCTATTCTTGGGAATGTGGTCCCTTCCAACCTCTTTGTTTACATGAAAACAAGACGCCTTTCACGCTGCATTAGCAGCGAACACGCAGGCAAGCCGACTCTTCACAATAACATTCAGCTTAAGTCGAGTGAACAGAGTCAACCTCACTTGAGGAAGTAGTGCCGAGTCAAAGCTTCCATTCATTTAATTCAGTCTCAGGTTTAACATGAGGTCCGATACATTAAAAGACTCTGGCCGTGCACTCGGGGAAAATGTTTCATCGCTTTGTGCTCATTTAATTTGTCCGGGGGTTGAAACTCTTGCTTTAGATGGAGGTTTTTAAAGAGAAATGTACTCTGTTGCCATATTGTCTTCTTCAGATGACACTTGGATGCAGAAGTGAAGTTTGAAAAAGGCCAAGGAAACCCTGTATTTAGTTCAGCAACAGGCTTTAATCAATTGAGTCTTTCCCTAAATGTAAAGTAGTCAATGGTCAACAATAACAAAATGCTATATCTACTTGAGTAGCATTTCTGTTTACATTCAAAAGCTGTCTGCTTTACAGCTACGACCGAAGCATTTCCCATGTTAAATGTTCCTGATTCACAAACATGGCAGCCCGCTCAGGGTAACAGACGCTGAGGAAGAGTGCACCAACCATGTAGCGCACTACGACGTATTTGATGACTCATGGAACACGGATACACTCGTAATCCTTAAAAAGGTTCATGAATCTTTTAAAAGCAAACAGACATGTGATGCTAATCGTTTAGTTTAAGCTTTGAGGAAACGGCTTAACTGGGTCTAGAAAAGGCACAACTAACAGAAAATGGCGTCAGCCTGACATACAACACTGACAGTCACAATGAAGAAAGAGCATGATGACGTACTTTGTCGAAGAGGGGCTGGTAGAGGGCGGCATACTTTCTTTCCAGTTCATGGACCTCCTCGTAGAACTTTGCCTCAATGTGGGCACATTTGACCTGCAGGTTCTTGAGGGCGTTCACACGTCTCTTTACAACCTTTGGTAAGCTGTGGGGACAGATGAGTACAAGAGATGAGTACAATCCTGGAAACATTCCAATGTAAAGATCAGTTACTGCTATGCATTTCACTCTTCACGTTAACTGCAATTACTACATGCCTGATTAATGTTGCACATAAAAAAAACAGAACATAAGACTAATGTCTAGATAAATTACAAGTTTAGGTTTTAGATTGTAGAAACTTAAGAAATTATTTTGTGATCATGCGTCCAGTTTTCTTTTCAATGTAGAAACGCAGGACAAAATGTTCTTAATGTGCAGCAAATGGTAGAGAGGATGCTGCCTCAGAAGTGAGCTTTGGAGCAGAGCAGCACTGTCCCCCAGAGGCTCTCCAGTAAGGTACACAACAACAACAAACAAAGCCAAGAAGGTTGTATTGAGATTTGCTTCATTCAACAGCAGTGGAGGGGGGATGTCCAAGACATATTCATTGGTGTATTTTTTAGATTGCTGGTGTGGATCATGGAGAGTTAAAGTTTGTAAATTGTTTGAGCATTTTCTAAAACTCACTCTTGGCTGGCTGACCACATAGCAAGAGAAGCTCTGAATGTCAACCAGACGTCATTCATAGCAGGAACCCATTTGTACGGATACCGGCCGTTAACCGGCGTTGGGCTTTGATTGCCGTAAACATCGTCTCCCGTCTCATCCAAATGTTCACCAACCACAATGTCAAAAAATCATATCGTAGCCCAACACTTGAGCTCAAGCTTTAGAGATTTAGTCACACTGGTAATGAATATGGCCAGCCCTGGACTAGGACGGATGAGATGTTCTACATCTCCGCTCCGATATCAATGTAGGTGGGCCTTTTCTCAGTAACATAACACTCGTCTGCATCTCCGCCTATGCCGTTAAGGACAATTGGTTTAAAAAGCGAGGGACATTTTAGTATTTTGTTCTTTAACCCTTTCCTTCAGCTGCCGTTTTGAATGTAGTCTCATCTCGTTTGTGCTTAAAAATCGCAAACGTCTATATCATCAATACCACACAGGGTACCCTGGCTCAAGTCTCATTCGACATCAAATTGGAAAAACATTGGAAGATAGCGACAGTGCTGCAAAGGTTTCAACAACCGTTCATTTTGCATGTTTTATTGAGTTAGAATGAAATCATCTGAGGCCTGGTCGGAGCCTTGATCATCCATCAACAACCAGGCCTTGAGCGCTGGAGAGGCTGCACAGAGTCAAGTTTCTCTGCAGTGGTAAATTAAAACGCTGCTAGCAAGGGATTTTGTGTGTTTGGTCCCAAGTGCTGGGATGTTGTAGACTGGTGGATTTGTTAGTGACTGCCAAATACTTGACAAGTTGATCAAAGAGCTGCACGCCGATGGTTTTGCTGGGAAAAAAGGAGCAGTGGCACAGCCCCTCGGCCAAAGACACACAATTCCATTCAGGAGAGCATCTCAGACTTCTACCTCTGCACCAACTCCATGACGAGCAGCAAAGCAGTGTGCTGCTAGGGATGTCACGTTTTAGCCACCTTAAACAAAGGCAGAGCTAAAAACAAAAATAGAAAGGTTCAAGTGTATGCTATATTTAGCCAGTATCCCTTGCTGTAAGACAACTATAGAGTCCATTTCCAATGGTCAAATGAAGCAGTTGTCTATGCTCCCACCAAGCCACCAGACCATTAAAAACAACAAAACAGGAACACTTTGGTTAGTTCGGGTTCACCAAACTCACGTAATAATGATAATAATAATAACTGGTGGCCAGAACACAGATTGAGACCACGGCTTCTATTCCCCAATGGTACACATTTGAAACTTTAAAGTCGCCTTTGTTTTCGGTCTCCAAAAAACAATTTGTTGACGTCCTTGCCCACAGCAGTACTTCGTTTTGGTGCCGTTTGGAAGTTGTGAATCTATCCAGAATCTTAGATACCTAAACAAAATACATTTGTACCACAAAGTTTCATATAGGATGCAGCTAGTGATGCATAAACGGGTTCCTGGCTGAAGTTATCACCCGAACAAAAAAGATTGGGTCTCACCTCTCCATGTAGCCTGACGTCGAGCCGTTCAGACCGTCCAGCCTTTCCTGCAGCGCAGCCAGGATCTGTGGGTTCTGCATCATCTGCACGGTCAGCTGACGAGCTGAAAACACGAATGCAGTCAAAGAAAATGTAAGATACACACACACACATATGGAATTACAATTTGTATTTGTTCTCGACGGTACAATGTTTACCAGTGTGTGTAAAGAATGTGCATATTGTCAGTGTTGCATAAACACGAGAAGGCCGGAGTGCTCTTCCTTTGTGCAAGTGGACAGGTGACAGATGGTACAGTCCAAGTGTTCGACACATTGCTCGCACCTATCAAAGCTCAGCCGCATCGCTGCTGGCAGGCGAGACGATTAGAGATTGGAATTCACTTTTCTCTGTTGGCACATCCTGAGCACGTTGCCTCGAACTAGCGAGCATAGATTCGCTGTTAAAGCCTCTGAATAATTACACCTATGCTCGTCTGAATTCACACGACGCAAGCTGTTGCTTTTTCGGTGGCTCCGTCAGTGCGCGGGCGGGGATAAAATGCCAAGACGATAATGCTTGGCTTGGGTACCGAACTCTTCACCGTTTAAAGTTGGCTTACATGGCTTTGCTGCTTGACAAAACGGATGTCAACTGTTCACGCATTCATCTACTCTGTTAGAATGAATTGTAATGTCAACATATTTGGTCAGTGAGGGAAGAAAAATCTCTAAAAACTTCTTAGCTACTTCAGTAACATCTGAAGCCACTGCATTTCTCTAGCTGAGGAAACTAAACCTTTTTTCAGTGACCTTACGCTCTCTGCATTTGCTCCTTAAAGATGGTGGTGGAATATCACTTTAAGCATGCTCCTTATTCAGCGTTCTACACAAGTCGGTTGTATTTTAACCGTTTGTTCTCAGCCTCGCGACCAATTCCTGAAGATACACAACTATGCTCTATAAAAAAAAGTCATGGCTGTTTTTTGGGGTCATATGACCACCACAGATGCTCAACAGAAAACTACTATTAAGCGTATTCCATGTTCCACATGTCGTCAAATTTGAGTCTACGGTCACTGCAGTTCATCTCTTGTCTTAATTGATGTTACTTGTGTGTTTCAGGTCTGACCCTCCAGAAGTATAATCTAGTTTTGCATGGTACATACACGTTGGTAAAGAGTGTGCTAGCAGTAACATGACACATTTGCATTTCCAGGTAGAGCATTAATGTTTCCCCATTTAAGAAATGTTTAATCCCATCTGCAACACTGAATAAACTTAAGGATGGAGTTGGGTGCCGCTGAATAATGTACACTGATGGCAGCAGGTGAAGCATCATCCTTTGTTTCTAAACAATGCACATGCACGTATCTTATGAGCGGAGTGGTGATTTTTTTGCAGCTTTGATGCGTGAACGAGTGATAGGCGCGGGGCTATTAACGAGACTTTGCGCTGCATGTTATCGTTGGCATTACTCATGCGTTTAGAATCGCCCACCAGCTTTGCCGAGAGTGCGCTCGCTATGACTGATCAGTCGCAGGCAGCCAGGATGAGCCTCCTTTCAAAGTCTGGCCTTTAAAAGACTTTGCAAACTTGTTATAAATAGACAAGGCCAAACAGCAGTCTATATCTATCAACAATGAGCCGGGAGTAGGCCGATATGAGAAAACGTCTGAATCATTTATTGGGAATCAAACAAATGCGTAAACAGCAGCGAGATCCCAAAATAAAATCGGATTAGTGCCTCCCGGCTCTTAGCTACAATTCAAAATCATTAGAGTCAAAGTCATTATAATTCTCCTCAGTTTAAGTACCAGACAGAGTTCAGATTGGAATGCTGCTATTAGAGTGACATTTAGAATGATGATTTAGAAGAGTTCATCATCTAAACTATGCCTTTCCCTCTGCACAGTTCAATTTACATTTTAAAAGACAGATCGTCTGTAACTATTCTTACGCATTGCTGGCAATTACTCAATCACGAATCTGTGCGGCAGCATTTCTGCAGTCTTACCTTTGCTGTTTTCATCTTCTCCCGTCTCCTCCTCTTCCACTTCCTCCACGTCCTCCATATCTGCCGGGTCTATCTCAGCCTGGTCTTTGCTGCTCAGGGGGGGAAGAGAACACAATGGAGGCACGTCACAGAGTGTGCAGAATCAACACCTGCCACCATTTACTTCTGGCACTTTTAGAGTCAGAGTGAACCAGAATATTACAGCGGTGAAGAATTATTAGGGGGATTTAAATCAAAAGCTAGGCATTGGATTGAACCATGTAGAAGTGGGCTTAGAAGCATAATAAGGAGCTACAAAGGGTAATTGATGTCAGATTGGTTGAAATGAGTTGGTCATAGATTACATAACACTTCATGTGTCATTTTTACAGGAAGAAAAGCTTTGCAGTTGCCAGCGACCAATGCTAACAAGCAAATATTTACCTTCCGCTTAAATTTAGAAAATATAATTGCTTGGTGAAAAGCTGGGAACCTTGTTTAGTCTTAAATTACCCAGGGAAAACTCTGTAAGGTCAAAGGATGTGCATGAGTACTTGACCAGGATAAGAAACCATAGCTGCAGCCCTACTGGCATGCCCACCTCAAGGGCACATTGGTATATAATTACGAGAAAGAATTCTGTGTTATTTCCTGCCCAGACAAAAGGGCTGGATATCTTTTTTTTGTCTGTTGTCATTGTTAGCTCGGTTGGCACCGTTAGCAGCCAACAGTTGATGTCGAGAGCCTCAACCGTTGGCAATCTCGACTGTGTGGTTGTAGCTGCTGCAATAGTGGGTGATAAAGTCTCATGCATAAATGAAAGAAAGTTTGTTATTGGCTGAGAGCTAAACCATACAAATAGTAGGCCCTGCTGAAGTTTTGATGCTGCTTTCACAGTCCTTGTGTAAAAAGTATGTATACGGTAATTTCAGTTGGCCTGGGGGGGGGAGGAGAGTACCCGTTCCCAGCCAACAAACAATTATCAACTGTTTAGTAATGAAAAAATTGAGTTGTTTTACCCACGAAGCTACTGCAAGCACTGAAACATGACTCCCTACTTTAAGATGCAGGAGCACAATACTGAATATGACACGGTTTCACCAGCATGGCCTCATCCTTCTGTCAGTCTGCACCACAAAATGAAAATCAATGGCCCACAGAGGAGAATGAGAGGGTGAATGTGAGGGAGGGAGATGGCATTCATCCCTGTGTTGTGCGACAGCCACTGGAGCGTCAGTCCTGACTGAAGGATGTTAAGGTCACTCTCTCTCAGGTTGTGAGGTGTCTTTTGTAGGTGTGTGTTTAGTGTGTCAGGAAGCAATCTGGGCCCAGGCGTGGCACCCCAAACAGCCCCGTCTCAGTAAAACAACCGTTTCCATTAGTGTTGTACATCTGACCTTGCCTCAAATCAGTGATATCACAGCAGGTGCTATCCCTTAAACTGTCATAGACCCCCGTGGTTAACTTCAGGCACCACGGGCCCCAGACCAGCAGAGGAGACAAGCGTTTGACCCACAGTAGCACTGGCAGGAGATGCACTTACTTGTCGATGTCTGCCATCTTAGCTGAGTCTTGAGTGATGCTGGAGTGAGAGAGAGAGAAGTAATTAGTTTAGAAATACTGGACTACATGACTGTCTCGAGATTTGGGTCAAACAGCATTTGCCAATAAGTCCTGATGCTAATACCAAGATGGTACAGGGGTGATGTTAAAGTTAGCAACACAAGGTAAAAAAAGAAGTAAATACGGGTCAAATAGTAATTAAATGAAAAAGAGCATTGCAAGACATCCTACTCCTGCGAAACACGACTGCCGGCTAAGAGGAAATGCATAAAAAAATGCATATAAAAAGAAACCAGATGCAGCAGTCAACACTGAACTGGCAGCCTGCAGGATACTTATTGAGATTGTTTCAACAGTGCTGTTGGAATTAGATTAGATATGTACTTTATTCATCCCCAGGAGGAAATTTCTTTGAAGAAGCAGCAAACATGTTTACTATATATACACAATAAAAAATAAAATAGCAGGACAGGACATATTACATTTAAGAATAGTCAGAACTGTGACAAACATTACTTAAAATGTATGCAGCACATAAACTATATATTTTATGAGTTTTATGTGAACAGTAAGCCTAGATACACTTATAGTATTAATAATAGTATAATAAGTTTATCCAGGCTGACTGTTCACGTGCGTGAGAATGAATGATTAGCTGCCATAAAACATACACCTCAGTAACAATTATCGGATCAAATGCACAACTCAATTAATGTTAGGCCTGTACATAGATGCTGTAGGTCAGCCAACAAGCATGGCGATGCTGTTTGTATTGTATTAGCTAAACTGGTTAGCATTGTGGCAAAAAAGCCACGCAGGAGCTTTTGATTTCATTGTAGGTTGCGTAACCATGTATTTTATTCCATTAACAAACAGGATGAATACATGAGTTTGATTATTAATTTGCATTTCTCCACCTTACATGGAAAATATTAACACCAGGACACTTATCTCTACTGTGCTTCACAGCTCCAACCAAAAAAATCAGTCAACACTGCGTCCTTGTGTGTCGACTCATTTCCAGACTATAGCAACTGTGCTTAATCCTGGACTGGTCTTTGACTGATGGTTTTGCATCCGATCAAGCCGCTAATTGTATTCACCTGTCATCCCGGGAGTAAACTGGCACCTATCAGATGGCAGCTTCGCTCTGTTTCCCAAGGCCCAGAACCTCTCAAGTCACACACACAATCCGAAAATCAGCCACTGAGCTGCAACCGTTTTCACAGAGCTAACCAATTGCCACCAAACCAAAAAGACAACCAATATCTTTTCTGAACAGCAGTTATAGCCTCACCATCTTGTTGTACTTTAGCTGGCCTACATTTCAGCCAAGACAGCACTATTGATGCGGCGCCTCTGTGACAGTTTGCTCAGCAGTACTAAGTGGCAGATCAAACCGTGTCTTCCTCCATAAGGGGAAAACTGATGGAGAGCAGGCCGTGTGTAGACTCAGATTTGTGGCTTTAATCATGTCCCCATTCCTCCACGGAAAGCTGCATTCTGTCATTTATCTAATATGGAAATGCACTTTAAAGCTCTCACTATGTAGTCCACAATGTAGCAAATGAACACGCGTGCCCCCATATCACACTACAATAGCTAAACGTAAGATGACACCCACCACCATCTTGTATTCTCTACTATGCCAAGTTATTGACAGGAAAGTACTGTTGAAAGCTTTTTGCAGCAACACACATTCTTCAGATATACTGCGGGTGCGCCGTATAAATGTGATGTCAGAGTGTCTCAAGTTGGGGTCAATACTTAGCTTTTTAATGGGCAAACATAATGGAAGGAGTGCATTCGTGCCATGTGTCTGTGGAAGTTCCTCAAACACCTGCACACGTTTAGGTATCTTCATGCAACTTTGTAATCTCATTTCAAACAAAGATGCTCAGTGGATAACTTGTGACAAAGTGATGACTCATGAACTTAGACATGTCCAATATATTTATTACAGCTTTAACAGGTCGTGTTCATTTAGGAACGCAAGTGCCAAGCATGTACAGAGAGACCTTGTACTCCTCTCACCAATCACAAAAAGCCACACAAACACAAAAGTAGCTTTTCTTCTCCACATCTGTGTATTAACGATGTTTTAACTACACGTGTAACACCGGCCCTGCGGACAGACTAGTCCTGGTCTAGTAATCCTGCCCCAGCGACCACGTGTTGCATGCTCAGGTCTAGCGAACCATCAATGACTGACCAAAAAAAAAAAAAAAAAAAAAAAAAAAAAGGAGCACTGGGTGGGTGCCGGTCGCTCAATCTGACGCCGGCATTTTTAACAACTTAATTCGGGCCCAGCGAGCCACTCAGACCTGTGAGAAGTTTACAGTCCGACGTCAAACAAACGTCCGCTCACATCCTCTGAGGACAAGCCGACCCCGAGGCTAGTAAACCGGCTAACCGTAGCCGGCCCGCCCGGTTCCTGCACCGCCTCAATTGGTCCGGCTACTTAAGCTAGCTTGTGTGCTACTAGCTTGATGCGCACTACCCGGGCTGAGCAAGTGGGAGGACCAGCTTCGACACGGTTCCCGACCATACGGGCCAGTCGGGAGGAAGCGGTGACAACGTTACGGTACCGCGAACGAAGCAGCTCTCGTCGTGTAACGTCACCGGCTGTCCGCTTCGAACCACCCGGCGCTTTAACCGTTAGCTACCCCTCAAGTCCAAACTGCCACCCGCAGCTCCCCAACACGAGTATCATCCACCAACATATAAGGTCATGTATATAAAAAAAAAAAAAAAAAAAAAAAAAAAAAAAACTAGATACAAGACACGTGTCAACCCATTCCTCAAAACGTTAACAATTACGGCAATTGTGTCATGTCCTTCCCTCCGATGCATTGCGTGTCATACCAATCCAGGGAGCGCGGACATGCACGATAATCGCCGTTTCGTTATTTTCTTAATCGCGTGTGGCGTTAACACACATCATGGTGGAGCCCGTCTCAATGGCTGCTGTCTGCTTCCACTAGCGTTAGCGGCGCGCAGCGGTCTTCCTCCGCCGCAGACTACTCAAGCTACGGAATTGCAATTGAAGCTTCTGAAACGACGCGCGAGCCCGGGGCGTTGGCGTCGAAGCCATTGCCGAGTCGTGTCCCTTACCTTCGCGTTGCGGCCGGAGGCTGGACTGGTGAAGCGGCGCTGCGCAGTGAAGAGGTCCCGGGGAAGAAAGACTCCGCTCGGATGGCGGTAAAAGGGAGAGAGATCCCGCCGCCTGCGCTCATATACATCCGACGTCATCACGTAAACCGGCAGTCGCCGGGGCAACGCTGGAAATGGGCGGGGCGGCGGCGAGGGTGCCCCTCTATTGAGGGGGAGCAGGGCATGGTGGATCATCATCAGCACCACCGTGATCTTCTTCCTCTCATCGTTGAAGGCTCCTCTTCCTCACCTCATTAATTCTTATCATCATTATAAAATAAGATAAGATAATCCTTTATTACAGGATTACAGCAGCAAAGGGGTAAAGTGCTCACAAGACATAGTAAGATCAAAGGGATATACACATAGGCAGTAAACAGTAAATAAAACAGTAAATAATCTAAAGTAACTGAATAATATATACAATAATATATATACACAGATAGGCAGAATAACCATCTTTTCTTCCGTCCTTCCTCATCATTATCAATTCCCTTCCTATTTCATTCTTAATTATCTTCAGCGTCTCGTTCAGCACCCTGATCATCTCACCCTCGTTTCAATATTCTCATCTGAACCAGCAGCTCCATCATCTTCGTAATCCGCCTCCTCCTCGAGCAGCAGCGCCGTCATCCTCATCATCACAGGCTGATATGAAAGCTCACCCTCATCATCCTCACTGTCACCCTGATTGTCATAGCCGTCAACCTCGTCGCCACTTTCATCAGCAATAGCAGCATGATATTTATTAACATCCCAATCATCACTATTTTAATCTTCCTCAGCCACCATCATTATCATGTGACACGTTATTGCAATAACAACCATCATGTTGAAAACATCTCCGTGTCTGCTCGTTATAGTGCTTCACTGAATGCTACCTTGGAAATGCCAGTTTGATTTGAAAAAAAATGTAATTTTCAGTCAAATTATATAAAAGGAAATATTCAAATCCAAGATCCATATTCATATCTGTACTAATGCATTGCGTTGAACATAGATGCCATTATTGTGCGCCATGTTATTATCTGATTTATTCAGTTTATGATGAGGAACAGTGTGGACCTGCCAAAGAGTCCATGAGATTAAAAACATAGAAAGTCATCCAAGATGTTTTTGTGCATTCCGTGTCATTGAAGTGTCCTCCAGGAGAAGACTTTGTCCTGCCGGTACGAGGGAACCTGCTACACCTTGATGACAGATACTGTGATTATTGAATTGGCACCTGCCTTAATGCTGTGCCACCTGTTGGCCTCCCCGGGGATTCACTTGGGTGTAATTACACTTACAGCTCGCTCTCATCTTTAATTTGTTGTGCTTTATTTAGCTTGTTAGCCAAATTACATCAAAACTATGAATTGTATTTCTTTCATAATTAGGAGCAGCCTAATTAATAGGTATATATCTATTCAATCAAAGGCAGAGGGGGAGTCCTATAATTATAACAGAGCATGCTAGACACCTGCATTTTCTTAATAATGTGATAATGCCGGTTAAGAAACACAAAGACTGTTAAATATGAGCGTCAACCCGCACTGACCTCATTTTGTTTCCGAGCCTGCATGCACCCATAAACCTCTCCATCTCAGAGCGATTGCTTGTCGTTTGTTGAAGGTTAAATTCACCATGAAAAATAGCTCATATGTTCAAGTGTGCCACAGCCGTCGTTCACCTGACTTCCAACTGCACTGCTGTCGCTCGTCATAACGAACCAAACTGACGGAGAAAGAGTTGAATAAACTGCTCTAAGCGTGAGTGCCTATTACCACGGCTCTTACTTATAAAGAACAGTCCCTTGTGTTCACCGAATGAGAGAGAAATTCAACGGATCTCCGGGAGAAATGTGCGTATAACAAATGTAGAAAAGTTCTAACCTACATCGCGGATGAAATTTCAGTGATTTTCAACATCTCTGGACCCGGAAAACAAAGTCAGAGCCGGGTGAGGTTTGCAGTGTGATTCGTCCACCAGGCCGACCCTCCCCGAGCGATATCTGGCACGAGCCCAAAGGTCAGATCTGTCATCCGACGCTTTCCCACAAGAGGAAACCGTCCCACGTTTGCCTTCCATGTCAGAAACTCAAATGTGAATATTTCCCCGAGTCATGGGGACGTTTTCCGAATCCCTGCCAATCTTTCGCATCACAGTTTCAACACGATACTGGTGTTAAGTGAGCAGCCCTACTGGTCCGTCTGGGAGACTGGTCATCGGCACCTTGAAGTGGCTGAAGAAATCTATCTTTTAAATTTGCATCTACACACCCTAATTAAACCAATCTCAGTTTTCAATTTAGATTTCAGTTAGTGTGCAGGGTGACTTCGCTGATTCCAACTTCATTCAGGTTCCCAGTAAGATATTCCAGCGTGGACACCACTTTCCCTGTTACCAGTATGCGTCAGCCGTGCTGGCGACTCTTGCCGCGCCGTCTTGTATCTATGTGCATTTTTTAGGGTTCATGCGTTTAAACACTTTGGGGCTGTGCTGATGTACAACAGCCAAAGGAAAACAACGCCACTCAAACTGTGTCAACAGACAACACATGAGTGATCACAGTGACGCCCACATCGCTTCACAAACAGCCCTTGAGCAGCAATTAACACAGAAAAAACGACCTGCCATTTACAAAAGGTCGTGTCACAATACCCATCGTTCCTTTTCCTGTGTGTTGTGGTCGTGCACTCGGCACCAAGCCCATCTCCACAATGCGTTTGCACTTTGGATGCCTAGATATTCACATCTCTACCTCCGAAAAAATGAAGTTGTAAATAAAACGTGAGCTGACGCTTGATCAAATCCTTCTTCATTTACTGTCATTCATGATTCTCATGTACGCCATGTTTTACCACAAAATCAAAATAGAAGATAATGTAAAAAAAAAAAAAAAAAAGGATATTTTGGAAATTAGTAACTTTATGCAGCAGCCCTCTGGGTACTTTGTCACCGCAGCACTCATGTTGTAAAAGCGGATGTCAGTTCATTTGTCAGGGAGTGGACTTCACATTTCGGGCTCAAACGTTTCAGATAACAAAGGAAGCTCCTTCTCTGAACACAATCCTCACCGCTGAGTGTGCCGTTCTGGAGGCAGCCCGGGCTGTCAGCAGGATATCTGATGAGCTCCAGACTGGACTGGATCCTGTGACGAACAGTGTTTAAATTACACTTGAGTGCACCGCGCAGAAGACAGGGCCGTTTTAGAAGACAGGGCCGTTTTAGAAGACAGGGCTGTTTTAGAAGACAGGTCTGTTTTAGAAGACAGGTCCGTTTTAGCAGACAGGGCTGTTTTAGAAGACAGGGCTGTTTTAGAAGACAGGTCCGTTTTAGCAGACAGGGCTGTTTTAGAAGACAGGGCCGTTTTAGAAGAGCTGTTTTAGAAGACAGGGCTGTTTTAGAAGACAGGGCCGTTTTAGAAGAGCTGTTTTAGAAGACAGGGCTGTTTTAGAAGAGCTGTTTTAGAAGACAGGGCCGTTTTAGAAGAGCTGTTTTAGAAGACAGGGCCGTTTTAGAAGAGCTGTTTTAGAAGACAGGGCCGTTTTAGCAGACAGGGCTGTTTTAGCAGACAGGGCTGTTTTAGCAGACAGGGCTGTTTTAGAAGACAGGGCTGTTTTAGCAGACAGGGCTGTTTTAGAAGACAGGTCCGTTTTAGCAGACAGGGCTGTTTTAGAAGACAGGGCCGTTTTAGAAGAGCTGTTTTAGAAGACAGGGCTGTTTTAGAAGACAGGGCCGTTTTAGAAGAGCTGTTTTAGAAGACAGGGCTGTTTTAGAAGAGCTGTTTTAGAAGACAGGGCCGTTTTAGAAGAGCTGTTTTAGAAGAGCTGTTTTAGAAGACAGGGCTGTTTTAGAAGAGCTGTTTTAGAAGACAGGGCCGTTTTAGAAGAGCTGTTTTAGAAGACAGGGCCGTTTTAGCAGACAGGGCTGTTTTAGCAGACAGGGCTGTTTTAGCGGACAGGGCTGTTTTAGAAGACAGGGCTGTTTTAGCAGACAGGGCTGTTTTAGAAGACAGGGCTGTTTTAGAAGACAGGGCCGTTTTAGAAGAGCTGTTTTAGAAGACAGGGCTGTTTTAGAAGAGCTGTTTTAGAAGACAGGGCCGTTTTAGAAGAGCTGTTTTAGAAGACAGGGCCGTTTTAGCAGACAGGGCTGTTTTAGCAGACAGGGCTGTTTTAGCAGACAGGGCTGTTTTAGAAGACAGGGCTGTTTTAGCAGACAGGGCTGTTTTAGAAGACAGGGCTGTTTTAGAAGACAGGGCCGTTTTAGAAGAGCTGTTTTAGAAGACAGGGCTGTTTTAGAAGAGCTGTTTTAGAAGACAGGGCCGTTTTAGAAGAGCTATTTTAGAAGACAGGGCCGTTTTAGCAGACAGGTCTGTTTTAGCAGACAGGGCTGTTTTAGCAGACAGGTCTGTTTTAGCAGACAGGGCTGTTTTAGCAGACAGGGCTGTTTTAGAAGAGCCGTTTTAGAAGACAGAGCCGTTTTAGAAGACAGGGCCGTTTTAGAAGACGCAGAAGCATCAGCAGGCCTCGGAGCCCGGCTGCATGGGAATGAGAACCAGGTGCATGCTGAAGCGCGGCACACGCCGGCCTCAAAATGTCACCGGAGGTTTGTGTCTGGAGCCGTAAGACTGACACCAACTTCTCCTCCGCTGCTGGAGAGAACTATTCCTCTGTTTGAATCCCCCGGCTTGGACAAAGTGAATGAGGAACCTGCTCCTCAGGCTGAACAGATGCTGCCAGTGAGCAGGGTAGTTAACCCAGACCGGTGCAGGTGTTAATAGACAACAGTAGTGGACTGTGGTTGTCCTGGGAGGTCTCACCTGGACAGATATTGATTATTCCATCCTCTCTGACCACAGTGATGGAAAATTACTCTGGAAAAGCTGCAGCAAAACTACAGGGCTCTTATTTCAGGAAGGACAGGATGTTGTGAAAACCTACAAATGGATGAGATCTCAGACAAATAGGCGTTAAACTAAAGTGTGAATGCATAACATCCAACAGACATATCGAAAGGATTTCAAATGATGATTTATTAATTTGAATTGTCTTATACTATGCAACATAACATTGGGTAATGGGATGGGAAATAAAGATTGAAGTAGCTTTAAAAAATGACTTATGCATAAAAAAAGAAGAAGGAATATCAGCAAGTCATGAAGCCCAAAGACCAAAAAACAACAAAGGGAGACAAGAAAATAAGAATATCAATTTCAAAAAATGTACTTGTAACAACAAAATTTTAAAAAAAACAAGACCGACAATATAAATAGATAAATAAGAATAGAAAGAAGCAAATAAAAAAAAGTAAGGCCAAAATAAAATCCATTGTCTTGTGGACAGCCACACATGGGGGGAAACACGCTCACACTGACGATGCTGATGTCAGTTCAGTTGATGCTAACGCACTAAACAGAAAGTGTCTAAAAGTATTGGACATATTGCAATCCTGACCTGTGGCGGCGCTACACGATCCCTGAAGTCCCGTGTTAGGGCAACCATGAATGTCTGAACCAAGTTTTCATGGGAATTCTTGAGATATTTCAGGTTGTGGATCAACCAACCGGCACAAAAGTCCCTAAAGTCAAGTTCCTAGCATACCAAGCCTACAACAAATATACAACGCGTAGCTTTGCACACTCTTCAGTGCAATGCTCGCATAAGGATCCACGGACTGATGAATCGACCCAGAGTTCACAGGAACCAAGCAGCCTTAAAGCGTGAAAGCGACCTGTATGCTAGCTGCCACAATTGGAAGCAAAGCAAGGATTTTGCAGATCAAAGGGAAACTCATTAAGAGAGCAGTTGATTCAAAGTAATTGGGAAATAAATTTGAAACTGCAAAGTGGACCGGGTTTGTAAACACGGCCTTGCTCATATCATTCTGCTGTCCTCTAAATGTTATCTGAAATGTCCCAGCCCCTCAGTCTGGGATCCACCCATCACATTGTTCACAAGAGTTATCAAGTTTGAAGTACACAGGGACAGTGACAGGAGGGGAAGTGCAGACCAGATCTCCAAATGCATTCAAGTTACAAATGAAAGTTTCACCCCCCCTCTGCATTGTTAACAGGCGAAGGACGCTGTGCGGCTGAGGACTGACAACAAGACGAGCGCGCTGACAGCGTGCAAAAGATTGTTACGTGAGCCGCCGTGAATTACTTCCTGCAGGAAGTGGCATTTTGAAGTGGCATTTTGAATGTCTTCGTTGGTTCCTTTCTGACAGAAAGAGAGCATTTTGTTTTGGCTGTCGGCCTGTGATGTGCCCTTTGCCTCCTCTGTGAACTTTGACCCCGTGGTTGAATCATCAGCAGCTCCTGGATCCAGTGGAGGGCGGTTAGGGCTGCCACGCTAGAAAGTGCTCCTTGTGTCTGAGGACATTTTCCTACTCCTCATTAGGGTCGCGGGGCGCTGGAGCCTATCCCAGCTGACATAGGGCGAAGGCAGGGGACACCCTGGACAGGCCGCCAGTCCATCGAGGGCACATGTAGGGACATACAACCATTCACTCTCACATTCACACCTATGGGACATTTAGAGATCAATTAACCTGCAGCATGTCTTTGGACTGTGGGAGGAAGCCGGAGAGCCCGGAGAGAACCCACGCTGCCACGGGGAGAACATGCAAACTCCACACAGAAGGACTGCTCCGACCGGGAATTGAACCCGCGGCCCTCTTGCTGTGAGGCGACAGTGCTAGCCACTACACCACCGTGCAGCCCTAATCATTTTAGAATAATCATATAATAAAATAATCATCATCCATAGGAGTTGCTGTAGACGTAACCTCGTGGATCACAGAGAAGTACAGATGGCATCAGTATCGAAACCAGAGGCTGCCTATGTGTCGAAACTGCAGCCCAATAATAGCCCCTCAGACTCAACATTGTTCCCAAAAAACAAACTGCTGAGCCTGCATTAGGAGGAAAAATGCCACGTACCTCTCAAGGGCAGCTGGCAGAACGAGGCAGGAACGCATCCCGCGGCCGTCAACGTAGAGCGTCCCGACCGCACAGCGAGGCGCCCTAATGGGCCGTCTGATGAGGCCATCAAATGCAAATGGTGGACCTCGGTTGTGACTCTCGAGCGGGCATTCGGCTCCAGGGCGTGCGGGGGGCGAATATTACGTTCAAGAGTAGACACAACACTCATGTTACAGGTACTGTGTCACACTTAACACAACTGATGTTATGAAGCTATGTTTCAAGTACGCGCGCGTGTGTGTGTGTGTGTGTGTGTGTGTGTGTGTGTGTGTGTGTGTGCTTGTTGTTTCTCATTTGTAATAATTAGCAGTGCCAATTCTTGTCACGGTAATCCACCATCTGCTCACAATCTGTTCACACACTCAGCCTTCTGATTCCTCTGATTCCTGCTTCATCCTGCACACTTCACAGAGAGCCCATGAAATCTGGTTTTCAAACGCAGCGTAAAGCACTCTGAGCGGTCGGAGCGCTACAAAGGCGCTCCGTCAGTCCAAGTCCTCATACCATTTACAATTCAAACCACAGCTTTCCTCACTGACATCACATATGAAGTAGAGGGGCACTCGGCGGGCCGTTTCAATGCTTTGGATCCACTCCGAAACGTAGTGGGTTCTTCCTTGGCTTAAGTTTCATGGAAATCAGGCCTGTGGTTTTTTAGTAATCCATTCCATTATCCGAACCACTTATCCTATTTAGGTGGTAGAATGTTTATCGTGTTCATCAACCCGTTTTTAGCGCTTTAGCATCATTAGCAAAGTACATATCAGCTGTATGTAATTGGTCATAAACCAAAAGTTGTTCTTCAATCTAATTGCACAGCGGGTCATGACATCACCATTATATAGTCGTGCCCCGCCCACTTAAAAATCTGTAAAAAAAAATATATGCAAGAACAAAAACACCAACACAGAATAATTTCTCACATGAAATAAGAACCAAAACACATGAGCTTGAAGGTCAAAGGTCATGGTCAAGGATTACATGCTGCCCACAACAGAGGCTGAAGTCTGACATCATAACTCTCACTTTTAGTGGTTTTCTGCTCTAAAGGATGGAACTGTTGACATCTGTTGTCATCAACTGCAAAGATAGGACCTAACATCTTTTCAGAAGCTGTAAGGAGAGATGGCCGATTGGGATGACACATTTAAATATTAATGGCAGCCAGAAGCTTCATTTAACCTTTTCTTGGATGGCAGAAATCCAAGAAAGGAACACCAAGGAACACATTATTACGAGGGTGATGGCAAACCTCTGATGGCGGAGTGTACAAAGCAGGAGGGAGAGCAATATTAGCAGCAGGGCTGATGTTAGCTCAGCAAGCAATGCTTTTAAAAATGGAGCCCAATAATCTCTGTGAAAGCTGATAAGGAGAAACATCCGGTGTAATTCCTGTGCCTCTGCATCTAACAGCTCTGTGCTCGCTCCTCCTTGTATACATTGTCATATTCATGTAATGTGTTTATGTAACTCTGTAAATGCTGTTCATTCTGTACACATGACATCTATTGCTTCTGTCCATCAGGGGAGAGGGATCCTCCTCTGTTGCTCTCCTGAAGGTTTCTTCCCTTTTTTCCCTGTCAAAGGTTATTTTTGGGGAGTTGTTCCTGATCCGATGTGAGGTCAAAGGTCAGGGATGTCGTATGTGTACAGATTGTAAAGCCCTCTGAGGCAAATTTGTAATTTGTGATATTGGGCTATACAAAATAAACTGAATTGAATTGAAAAATGTTTAAGTTACTCCCTCGCAAAGATGAAAAAAAACTGATCGGCTGATTATAAAAAACACTGAAAATGAAACAATTGCAGTCATGGCGATATTGATGAGGAAAAATGAAAAACAATGCTGGGTTTCGTTGATGGTGACAATGAAGTTATCAAAGTAAAGACAGAAGGCAAAAACGCTAAGTGGCAATTACTGAAATGGAAAGCAAAAAGTGATTATGGCTCAGATTAGATGAACCAGTATTCATTATGTTCTGCATGTACACATCCCTCACACCACTTGACCATCAGCAGCAGCTCATCTAATTCAAAATGCTCAAAGTGGCCTGGTTAGACATATTGAGTAATTATGTAGCAGCAGCAGTAATAGAGCCAATCAAGACGATGGAGACAGATATGATTGTGTGAAGAGGGTGAAAACACCTGTGAAGAGGTATGAGACCTTGAAGATTTCTTGTTAAAGTCCAATCTGGCATGTTACGAGTTCATTTTGTGCATAATTAGCCAACCAGGGGATACCAGGAGAAGCCATTCAAAATTCCCATTACACTGCCTCCTTTCCCTTTTCAATCAGATTGAACTTTGACCCGTGAAATAAGGCTCTCCAATATCCAGCGTTGTTTTTACATAACTGCAATAACACAAGCAGCAAGCTGTTTGTGAACATACCAGCCATGCCAGCTGCAGTTTATGTTTATAACCACAGACCGTGTAGAACAAGTGGACCTAGTCGTCGTGATGTCCCCCACTGGTTTGTGGACCGCTGTTTTGACGCCTCGACCAATGAACAGAAGTTACCGTAAGTTACCGGAGGAGTGACGTAGAGACGCCGTATGTGGCTGTGGTAGTGGCTACGACCTGTCAATCACAGTAGCCCCGCCCTAAAGCATACTCTACTTTATGGTCTGTTTGACTCTAAATGGAACATAATTTACTAAATGAGCATCATGCTGTATTGAAGAAGACTTGAATCTAGAGATTGAGACCATAAACTCACATTTAGTCATTTTCTCATAGACTGTTATACGATCAGACAACCTTTTTCAACCGCCCCCTGCTGGTCAGTAGTTTTAAAACACTTCCACATCGGCTTCACTCTGCAGAACTGAGTTGCGGCCTGTTTACAGCCCGACCCACACTATTTCCCTCACCACACCACACCGTTCAAATACAATGACCTATCTCTTGAATTTGTCCTTTCGCATCCTGACAAGGCAGCCTGTGCTGCAGCAGCAATAACACCCCCCCCCCCCCCCCACACACACACACACACACACACACACTGCTCTGCCCTCCAGCAAAAATGGAGTGACAAGACAGTGATGGGTGTAATCCACCGGGCTCCTGACAGACCGGATCCCTGTCCCTCTGTCTGCCACCACAGAGCATTATGGGAACTCGCTGCAGTAGAGGAGCGTAATCACTGCACGTTTGTCTTCTGTCGTCTCGGCCTCCTCTTGCAGCGCCGCACATCCCTCAGGGGACAACACGAGGCTGCCGCATCAGAATCGAGCATCATCACGAAACGTTGCGTCGGAAGCACATTTGTTGGAAGGATTGGTCGTGACACCTGGGTACCCTGTGAGCACACACACACACAGACACACACACACACACGCACACACACACACAACAGGGAGGAAAAATAAATAGAGCTCGGCATGGGGAGCTGCCTGCCGTCCCCAGCTTACACAAGAGGCTTGATAAATACTTAATGAGCTCGTAGCACATGGCATAAAGCCCTGTCCCGTACCAAGCAGTGAATCAGGCTCTGGTAGCTGATGGAGGGGTGCAGGTCAGAGGGGAGGGGGTAACGGTATCCGGGGTTTACAGCGGGCGGCTACTCTCTCCTTCCTCCGTCTGTGTGAGGCTTCCAGCTGTGATCTTCTGGATGTTATTCTGATGCTGCGTCACAGCCTCATGTTTGCTCCGGGATGACGTGGCATTCCAACGCACCATGGCTGTTGGATGAAAACCTTGCATCTCCAAGGAAACCTATGTTGAATCTCTGAAGGTTTTCATTCCATTATCCGAACCGCTTATTCTGTTCAGCATTTAGAGAGCCGATCCCAGCCGTCACTGGGCGAAGGCGGGGTTCACCTGGACATGTCGCCAGTTTACCTCAGGGCTCATACACAGACAACCATTCTGTCTCTGTCTCACACCTACGGGCAATTTAGAGTCTCCAATTAACCTGAGCTGCATATCTTTGGACTGTGGAAGGAAGCTGGAGAACCCGGAGGGAACCCACGCTTTAGACGGGTCGAACCTGCAAACTCCACACAGAAGGACCGCCCGGGATCGGGGATAGAACCCAGGCCCCTCTTGCTGTGAGGTGACAGTGCGACACCACCGTGCAGCCCTGTGTGAAAAGATATGATGCAAAAATACATGTAGTTTTGTGTTTGGATATAGCTGCAGTGTAAGGAGCCGATAGGGAGACTACATATAGAGAGACGACATACTGTGGACAGAGAAAGAAGGACTACGTGAGAAGAAAAACAGAGAGGATTCAGTCCTTCACTATCATCGCAACAAAAATAATGGCCTTTCCATCATTATTAAAATACTCACTCTCTCTCTGCAGGCAGGTTTGACGGAGCTTTAAATAGCGCTACAGTGAAATGAGAACGCCTTTCTTCCAGAGCTCTGGTGTGTGCCGTCAAGCTGCTCTGTAATCCCATTCACCGCTGTCACTGCAATGTGTCGCCACACTCGCCGGGCAGTGGAATAACAGGCCCGCTCGCACGTTAACCGGCATCGTTCCTGTAATTCCTGCTCCGCCAGACACTCATCTGTGACACAAGTTGACGAGGATGACTCTGAAAATATTACAAAGTAATACTATTTGAAAAGTCGAGCCATAATTTAAATCTGCGTGAATGCTACGTATTTACTGCCAGAGGTAGGAGACTCCATGTCGACCGTTGACTCTCTTTAAAAACCACCTTCGATCTGTGTCACATATGAGAGCGAGAATAAAAGTTGGGATACTTCCAGCTACAGTGAACACAGCCTACAGGACATCAAGAACAGAAGACTAAAAATGACAAGGGAAATTAATTGAATTATGCACACTGTGTACTGTGGAGATGTAACAGAACTGTTAAGTCTCAAATATTAGAGAGGATAAAAAGAAAGCTCATCTGCCAGACGACTGTCACTCCCTCCCTCGCGCATCAGTGTAAATAAAGAAGGAAACAAAGCCAAGAATAGTGTGGAAGCGGTGAGGCATGTTGCACAAACTGCTTTCAAGACAGAAGTGTTTTGAAGGTCGAGCAGAAATGTTTCTACACTTGTCACGTCACTTTCTCCAAAAGCAGAGTTACAGTGAAGTCTCCTTAAAGCCGGAAGTCTTTCTTCTTTTTTTTCCCCCTTCTTTACCCTATGCATTATTCATGACCTGGCTGCTGCCGGGGGCCTGCTCCTGTGCCATGGCCTATTTACGGAGCCACTTGTGCATCCATTAGCCGTGCCAAGGCTCATCTGAATCCATTCATAACCTCTCGCACAATAACGACAGCAGCTGGGCTGTTTTAACCTGGCCGTGGCTAATAAATGGATCATGTCATCACACCGGCCATGAAAAAAACAACAACATAAAAGCAAAACAAACAGCAATCTACAGGGACTTTTCAGCAATGCGGTTAGTCGGTTCAGATACATTCATGGACCCCAGACGATGAGTCCCAAAGTCTTTGGCAATCCCCTGACTTTTCCTCTTGCACCACCATATCAAGTCAAATATGCGGTTTGTTTAATCCTTTAGTTTTTGATGAAATATCTGTAAAACTACTGATGTAAACCAATCAGCCTCAGTTGCACTTTGTGTTTAGTGCTAGTTAGCAAAATGTTAGCATGCTAACCCGCTAAAGTCAAATGGTGAACAGGATAAACATTGCACCGGCTTAGCATCAGCATCATTGTCTGCTAAACATCGGCCCGTTAGCATCACGTTGTGAGCACGTTAGCTCATGTTAGCATGTTAGCATTTAGCCCAAAGCTATGTCAGGAAAACTGAAACAGCCACTGTTCATCCTGTTTGGGAGTCTTCACACATTACTGCAACATTAGCCCCACTGTAGTCAAATCATTTTATTAGCCTGGATTAAAATACTTTTATTGCATAGCTCTTTTTAAATTAGCCAATTATTCCATTTGTGTTACTTTTGGATTTCTTTTAGATGTAACTGTTAGAGATGGAGGCTTTCTAGCAGTTTGTGGACCCTTGTTGTTCTTTTCCCCAAGTGAGAAATATCGGAATCATCCTGATTGGAATTATTGGCAAACTGGCATTAACGATAATTAGGATTTAATTGATATGACATGAACGCAACATAATTGCAGAGTCGCAGAGCAGCTAGCAAAGCAATGGACTCTTATTAGTGTTAAAACTGTACAGTATATGAAGCTTTTGAGAGCGTTCCACAGGGCGAGTGTTTTGAAGTGAATTAAACTGCAGCATTGCAACATTGAATGTCTGTGTGTGTGAGCATTTGTTCACAGGGGGAGTGGGCTGGGCCTCTGAGTGGCTGCTAATCCTCAGGTTCAATGAAAAGCGCCTCATCGGCTGGTTTTGGCCAGAGCGATGTCATTGTCCACGGCAACGTGGCCCTGGCTGGCTCCGGGGCCTTCAGAGCGCTCCCACGCTACATACAGAGTCTCTGCTGAACACTGCAAACGCCGCAGGATGCTTTATAAGTACAACTGAATGAAGCACACTCAAACAATAAGGTTACATAACACGGGCAGCTAGCAGCATGAAAGCACTCCGCAAAAAAATGCACGAGTCAGACAAACCAATGGTAAATGGTGACACTGATCAAAGTTGAGGACCAACGTTAGTTTTTCGTCCTTAGCGTGACAGAGGAAGTGGTTGCATGTGAACATGTTGGCAACGGCAATGTTACCATGGTAATCTGTGAGGGTTCAGTTGTGCCGGACCCAAGCGCAGACACAGGGAGGCAAGGTTGGGTGGAGGTAAATAGTTTATTGTATAGAACCGGGAGAGCGTAGATGGAGTGGTGAGGTGGCGTGAGCGGAAGTGCAGGTACAGGATTCCTGGGCACAGGGAACAGGGGTTAGCAGGAAATCACAAGTAACAAGCAAAGTACGTTTCTTAGTGCAGCCGAGAGTCCAGGTACCACTGGAAATGGTGCAATAATCTGGCAACTGGAGAGAGGGAAGCCAGGGTGTTTTAACAGGGAGGACTTGATAATGTGATTGGAGACAGGTGCCGGAGATGACGTGCAGGTGTGGAGATGATTGCCAGTTGCCGGAAGCCACGCCCACGAGACACACACACACACACACACACACACACGCACACACACGTAACAGGGGACAAACAAGGAAAAGAGAGAAAAGGATGAGAGTCAGTAATGTGACAGTGACAGTAATCACCATGTTCACTATCTTAGTTTAGTTCATGTTAAAATCACAAACTATATATACTATATATAAAGCGAGTATCACTGATATTTTAGCCACGAGACATTGTCAGCAGTACTAAAAATACGAGTTTTATTTTGTATCTCTTCCTCCTTAACCTTCTGCTACCTCTTCAAGCCAGCATCCAGTGGGAACACATGCGAGATGGAATGGGTGTCTATCGACCCATATTTCCTGACCATCTCTACCATCTGCTGTCTAACGAAGGCCATCAAAAACATCTTCTGTTTTAATTCTGACCATGTTACTGCCGTTTCTAGCCCCTATGATCCACAGGGCCACAGGAGGTTTGGTGAGGAAAAGCTTCCCCGGTCTGAAAGCTCTCAGCGGCGTCATCTCTTAACCTTCCTCCACCCTCACTGAGTCATCCGCCATTGAGGGCCAACAATGGCCGAGGTTTCTTACAGTCTTCTTCAGATCTGTTAATCTGGCCCCTACATCTTCCGTCGCAAACTAAAAACACATCTTTTTCGACTATACCTTGAATAGGGAAGGTAGAGCCGTAGTAGCACTCTAGTAGCACTTAAATGTCCCTTACCGATAGCACTTTGTAGTTTAGCACTTTAGTAGCACTTAAATGTCTCTTACTGATAGTACTCTGTAGTTTAACGTTATTGAATAAATTGTACTTGCTTGATTCTTGTTGTTCTGAGTTTGGACTCATGGTTTAATGCACTTATTGTAAGTCGCTTTGGATAAAAGCGTCAGCTAAATGACATGTAATGTAATGTAATGTAATGTAATGTAATGAAATGGTATCTCTTGTGTTGGTAACACAAGACACATTTCAGCCCTCGTCTGTCTTTATATTTCCTTTGAATAAAAGACATTTCCTTTCTCTGCCATTCTTTTTCTCGGTTGCATTTGTTGATGACGGGGATGAATGACACTGTTTTGGAGTTCATCCAGAAATGCATTTATCATTATTATGTGGAAATAAAGTACACTTAAACCTGCTGTAAGACTTTAGCACTATAATATTCTAGACGGTGAGTAAAAAGGCAGAGAGTCAGAGCCTGGAAACGGATTGGCTCTCTGGAGCCCCCCCTACCAAAGTCAGAAGATGAAACGTAGTTGGCTTAATAGTATCAGAGGGCCGGTTACAGGCTGAGGGCCGAGACAGTTTGAAGTGACTGTTGACATTTCTTATTGGAAAGTCAATCAAAGAAAAAGAAGAGATGCAAAAAAGAATCAAAAGGTGTTGAAAATGAATGACCCCAAAGAGTTGGAAAATATTCCAAAAGACGTGCAAAATGATCACAAAGAGGTGCAAAACAATCAAAAAGAGGCACACGATTATTACACGAAGGTCCAAAATGTCCACGAGCAAGCCAAAAACGGGGAGCAAAATGACGACATAGAAGCACAAAACAATGAAACGGCATCAAGCGTTCTCCTGTCAGAGGGGCCCTTCACCTGTGTGGGCCCGGGGGCCCTTCGTTTCATACGCCAGCCCCTGTGAAAAGGCTATATCAGTGTTGTCTGCTGCTATAAATAGACAAGAGACACATCAGTGAACGTGAAAAGGATTTCATCAGTTTGAGCGTCCAGAGTCATTAATGTTGATGTCACTCTGGCTTTATGGGATGTTTTTAGAAGGTCTTTATCTCTCACCTGCTGAGTTCACGTCTTCTTTTTTTCCTTTTCAAGTGTTTTTATCATTAGTGCAAAAAAGATAGCTGACGGTGAGTCAGACAGCAACGATTTTAATTCTTTCAAGCCCCTTCTAACAGCTCAACAAAGCGTGAACAAAGGACAGCTAACTGAACACTTTCCTCCGGTGTTGCAGCTGTCACTGCATTTCATCAAGTCCACTTTAACATCCTTCAGTCAAGAATAAAAAATAGTGACGATATGAGAGCCAGTGGCAGCGGCTCGTTGTTGAGTAGCACAGATGGCAGAGGAAGTAAATCCTCCTCAGTACAGAGAGAGACTCTATTCCCTGCTTTCACAGGCTGGCAGCCTGGTGGGAAAAACAAAGGTGGATATGATAACATAAGTGTGTTAGTGACACCGGAGCCTGGGGAATATCCCTGTGTACAGACATACAGAAAATATATGTGTGTGTGTGTGTGTGTGTGTGTGTGTGATGTCTTTCATTCCAAAGCGAGCCAAAACAAAACTGCAGCCTGAACCTAAAACACACACACAGACCCAGAGTGACGTTAACTTTTAGAAGTACTCAGACCTCTCACAAAAGTATCAGCATCAAAATATACTTGTACTCATTATGCAGAAGGTCCTTTTTTAGGATAATATATTTGATTACTGGCTGATAATTAGTGTTGCAGCTGGTAAAGGTGGAAATAAACTATACATACTGTCACGTAGCTTAGTACGTGTTAATAAATCATACTTATATATCTAGTATTAATAATCTGTAGTAACTGTTGTTAAAGAGATGTAGTGAAGTAAAAAGTACAATATTGGTTTCCAAAATGTAGTGGAGGAGAAGTAACAACAATGGAAATACTCAAGTACAAGTACCTCAAAATTGTACTTGAAGTGATCTCTGAAGTACAATCTCTACCTCCTTCTGTTTTATGGATTGTGGAGGTCTGGATCGTGGTCCATGCCTACGACTCATTATTCATAATTTCTGTCATATTCATTGATTGTGTTTATGTAACTCTGTAACGCTGTTCATTCTGTACACATGACATCTATTGCTTCAGTCCATCCGGGGAGAGGGATCCTCCTCTGTTGCTCTCCTGAAGGTTTCTTCACTTTTTTCCCTGTCGGTTTTTGCCGGTTTTTATCAGTTTTTTGGGAGTTTTTCCTGATCCGATGTGAGGTCAAAGGTCAGGGATGTCGTATGTGTACAGATTGTAAAGCCCTCTGAGGAAAATTTGTAATTTGTGATTCTGGGCTATACAAAATAAACTGAATTTAATTCAATTGAATTGAATGTACTTTTACACATAATGTACCCAAGTGGCAACCTCCGGTGCTCAAAATAAAATTAAGCAATCGCCTTTCAAATGCTTTCCGAATGGAGTGAGGGTGGAGCATTTAATGAGGTCCTGGACTGGCAAGTACCTGGAGCCTCTTTCACAACAGCCCCCCCCCCCCCCTCCCCTACACACACAACATCTGGAACCTGTTGGTGTCGACTAGCTCAAGGAAACAAGGAGACGACAGGTGGGAGAGACGGATCGGGCCAGCGTAACAGAAGAGAGGGACTCAGTTTGAGCAGGTGGACAGGTGGAGAAGCTGCAGCACTCCTAATGTCTCTTTGCATCTCCAACGTTCCTTTGGAGGTCAAAGGTCATCAACACAGACACTGTTCCGGCTGTTGATGTGCAGAGCCGGAGAGCTGTCGCTGTCTGAGGCCTCCGTTACAAAGAAAACGCTGCGGCGGTGAAACTGGATCTGAGCAAACCGGGCTGTGTTGATGATCTCGGCCGCCACCATTGGGTCGTCTTTTTGTTTTTATGGCGATGGAAACTTGAGACAGGGCCCGGGAGTCTGTTAATGAAACAGAGAGGAAGAATCTTGGATCAGGATGACTGATAGAGTTCACCGGGGTCACGCAGTACAAACCGCTGACGGTACCAGTCCCAATCCAAGCGACACCAACGTCCACCAAACATGGTACAGTGTCTCTCATATGGAGCGGCTTTTGGTCCAGATTTATAAACAGCATCTCAACAACTATTGGGTGGTGTTGAAAACCCATCGATGCCAGTTTAAACTTACAACCCCAATGAGAGGAGAAGGCCAGACAACAGCCCTGTTAGTAAACTATATATTTAATAGTATAGTAATTACAGAATTACGTAACTATGTGTTGTCTTAGATCATTTAACAGCTCTTGTCATGGCTCAACACTTCCAGGTCATTTCCCTGTTAGGAACCTGCAACTAAAAACAAAAAAAGACTAATTGACCACAGCGGTTGTCTTGTTTAGCTGTGAGGCATCATGGTGGATTAGTTGGTTAATTAAGATGCATGTTAAATATATAAAAGCATACATAAATAAAATAACTAAAAGCCACGCTGATCTCTCCACATGTGGAATAAAACAAACACTGTGAGTCCACATAGTAAATATCATTGGAATACTGTTTTTTCTTTTTTTCGTCCATTAGTGGAAAGAAAACAGTCACAATCACATCCATAAATTTGCCCCAAAATCCATCATCATCCCTTTGTCAAACGCGTATCTTCACCTGTGTTTGGTTTCCCAACAAATTAGCCTGCAAATGAAAACACTGGGTGCATGATGAGTAATATTCAATACTATTTGAGTGCTATGAACAGCTCCAGGACGTCACGATGCCACGTGCCAAGTGCAAACGTCTGAGTGACACACTTTCCTCAGCTGCCTCTGCTCCAAATGTCACATCTCCATGATAAACATCATCTGTGCTGGTGACCAGCCGGTCCTCAGCCCCGATGCATATGTTTACCCCTGACAGATACACCTGCATGTACCAGCCGTCCTATCCGCTCTCCATCTTCTCCAGAGGGAGAATACGTCTCAGAGGAGTCTGGCTGTCTATATACTGCAAGTTAAAGGGGGGTCGCCCTGAGCCTCTGTGCGCCTGAAATCTAAGGTGTGCATGAGAGCGGGCGTCGCGTTCGAAGAAGGCGAGACGGAGAGGCGGGCAG
Source organism: Cyclopterus lumpus (assembly GCF_009769545.1). NCBI lineage: Eukaryota > Metazoa > Chordata > Actinopteri > Perciformes > Cyclopteridae > Cyclopterus > Cyclopterus lumpus. The sequence goes on from NC_046988.1 coordinate 2,871,782, forward strand.
CTGTTCTCATCGGGGTTCCCCAAAGCAATTCCTCTTTCTAAAAATAGCCCACGCTCTGCCGACCTGGACGAGAGGATGAAAAACATCCATCCGAGGCGTGCATTCAAATGAAGGGGAGGGAGGCCAACACCTATCTCATTGCCAGTAATCAGGTCTGGTTGCCATGCTGTGAGTACAACCAAAAGCTCACACTATGTCTGATGATCATAACATGTTCAAGGAGGAAGGAATCACCACCTGTGAAATTGCCCAGGCCGAAGAAGTGATGGTTTTATGGTTTATGAATTACACGTCACGCCTCCCTTATCTCTGACCCAGATGTTTTGTAAGGAGGAGAGGAGGAGGCAGGGAGTGAGCCGGTTATATGGACGGCCCTGGGAGACGGACAGATCGTTCCGCAGTGTGTTCATGTCTGTGCTGTCGAGGCGCAGTCGGAAAAGAAAAGAAAAGAGAAAGAGAAAGGGAAGAAAATCAGAATAAAAAGACGACTAAATGCTCCACTAATCCGTCTGTGAAAGAGAGCGGCTCGCTGCAGCAGTTCTTTTATGCTATGCGATTCCACAGAGAGGAGGAGGGGGGGGGGGGGGTAAACACAACGCTGAGCCAGCACCCGGCGCAACCTCGCCAACCCCGCCGCACCGCAAGCACTGCGGATTACCTCAATTTATGTCTGTTAACCCATTTAAGCCTCCCGGCGACGGCGGCCGCCATAGTGGGCAGAGGGCGTTTTGCAGGTGATGTAAGGCACCCTCTGTCGGCCACAACGGAGGCCCTCTTCATCCGCAGCGTCCAACAGCATCTGTAATGACGCCTTTGGCCAGGGGGGGCCATGGAAATAGAAAGTAGAGTAGACGTTTGCCTAGATGGTGGCTGTTGTTAGTCAGAGGAGCCATAACAATGAGGAGGTGGTCACAGAGCCCAAGAGACTTCAATGACTTTCTTTCCTAGTCACTTATCGATGTGACTAGTGGCATGGCGGCACCACAGCACACACAGAACCTGTTGAGAGCAGTTTCATTCAAGCTAATGTGGGCTAGCTCAGTGGTGCTAGGTGAGCTAGCAGTATCTGAGCTACCCAATCTCCAGTCAGGCGCCGGGAATATATCGTGGAAGAAGAAGGTGCAACGCGATAGTCATTAAATTAAGTCCAAAATTAAAGTGTAAAAGGGGACTAAACCTTGAATAAAGCTTGAGGGACAAATTAGTTACATGCTTCATGTATATGTAACTCCATTGCACTTAAGCCACATTTTGCTTCCATTGATACTTTTCAGACGCTGGCTATTTATTTTGGTTAAATATCCGTCATTTCAACTCTTTTAAACAGGAGCATGAACAAACGCTCCCTCTCAACCTCCTGCTGGCATAGTTACAGTGTTTGTGGATTCTTATTGATACATACAAATAAAACTCTGTAGAACACCACTCACATGGTATGCCAGGTCTATTATTCGGGTCGAGCCTCCTCCGTCATTGAACGACCTTGCACCTCTTCACACAATGACAGAGGGTCTGAGTGTAACATGTCATTGAAAACAGAGAGTGCTCTTTCTTTCTTTTCACTGTTGGCTCTCACGGCCAATGCATTTCGAAATAGCAACGACAGGAGAGCTGCTGTAAATATTAATAAGCCCCCTCTAATAAATGAATAAAGACCGTGGGTGGAGAAATGCACGGCTTCCATACACCGATCAGAGGTGCTGTGTGCTTATGTAACTGTGCCGTGCCAGCACATCTTTTAAAGTGACCCCTTTTATACGAAGCTCAACGTCCACCGATGCAAAGCAGGACTGAGGAGTCACGCCCGGCGACATCCGTCTGACGGACGTCTGTTTTGTTTCCTCCCTTCCTTGTGCACTCTTTCCTGTGCCTTCAACACCTTCCTCCAATCTCTTTTCCTACCTTACCACCCCTCCATCTCCTTCACCTCCTTCCAAGTTACCCTCCCTGCTATATATATATATCCTCCATGTGTCCTTCCCCATTCCCTCTTCCCTCATTCCTCTCTGGCCTTGAAGGAAAGCCAGCCAACCATCAGGATGATGTATCCTAGCAACAGCGACCCCCCCCCCCCCCCCCCCCCCCCCCCAGCCAATTCAGTATTAGGATGAACACAAATTTTAATTTTGGATGAAGAGAAGAGAGAAGTGAGGAGGAGGGGTGAGGAAGGGTAATAACCATCAGCGGATTCCAGACTTATTTCAAAGTGCTCTGTGAACAGTTTTGTATCAGTAGCCACCGATTCATCATTCCAAAACAAACATGGCATCCTTAATAGGACAACATACGTAGAATACTAAAGGTACATCTTGCTGGGTCAAACTGAGCTCTATGCTGTGTGAAAGTGTGACATATTGACCTATATCCCCATAATCATCTCAAAACATGCGGGAAGGCCACACCACATTGCCAGCCAAATGTTTGTATGAGGAGAGGAGGGATTTCATCAATTTGCTCAAGAGCATTGACCACAGTGCAGCGGTCCGGATGTCTCTTTCTGTTCCTCTTGAAAGAAAACTGAACAATCATCCAAACCTTCCAAAAAAATATAGTCTGCGGCGAACACGTACAGTTATATCTTTCTCTGGTTCATTTGCAAGCAGTGCCATGAAAAAAGCTTTTTTCACACTTTGCCTCTGCTTCTCAATGTGTAGGCTTTGCAACTGCAAGCCTCTCCGAAGGTCTGGATGTGCTCTCATAGCCAGTCCCCAAGCCTCTCCGAAGGTCTGGATGTGCTCTCATAACCAGTCCCCAAGCCTCTCCGAAGGTCTGGATGTGCTCTCATAGCCAGTCCCCAAGCCTCTCCGAAGGTCTGGATGTGCTCTCATAGCCAGTCCCCAAGCCTCTCCGAAGGTCTGGATGTGCTCTCATAGCCAGTCCCCAAGCCTCTCCGAAGGTCTGGATGTGCTCTCATAGCCAGTCCCCAAGCCTCTCCGAAGGTCTGGATGTGCTCTCATAACCAGTCCCCAAGCCTCTCCGAAGGTCTGGATGTGCTCTCATAGCCAGTCCCCAAGCCTCTCCGAAGGTCTGGATGTGCTCTCATAGCCAGTCCCCAAGCCTCTCCGAAGGTCTGGATGTGCTCTCATAGCCAGTCCCCAAGCCTCTCCGAAGGTCTGGATGTGCTCTCATAGCCAGTCCCCAAGCCTCTCTGAAGGTCTGGATGTGCTCTCATAGCCAGTCCCCAAGCCTCTCTGAAGGTCTGGATGTGCTCTCATAGCCAGTCCCCAAGCCTCTCTGAAGGTCTGGATGTGCTCTCATTCTGCAGATGATCCATAAGAGACGACTTAAGATTCAGGAGCTCCAACAGTCGGTGGAGCTCACCAAGGAAGCAGCCAACAGAGAGGCCGGTGTGCAGGTATTTGCCAATATGAAACAATCTGTTGAGGAAGGCCTGGCTCGGCTCGTGGACCCGATTGAAGGGAAGCAAAAAACATCAGAGAACCGGTGGAAAGGCATCACGAAAGGGCTGGAAATGGACATTTCGGAGCGGACGAAGAGAAGCTCAGAGCTGGAGCAGCTCTCACGCACAGAAGACCCCCCTCCACCTCCTTAGACATTGTTCCACCCACCGAGGCTTGGACAAAGGTCAAAGTTCACTCGTCATATCAGGGGACTGTAAGGAGAGCTGTCTCACCCTGAAGGTGTTTGTGGATTACTCCTAACAGGCAGTGAGATCACGGAGAAACTCTCCCGGTGCTCCAGTCCATGTCTCAATGACAGCTGTTCATGTAGAAAATCACAGATTTGACAAACGAGTAGATTTTCTACAATAATGACTTATTTGAATAATAACACCAGAACAAATTCAGCTCTTTGTATGGAAAGGCCACCAAATAAATATAATAACTTGCATTCTTCTATCCAAAGTTGGTCTCCTGTCCTCCCTTTTTCTTCCTTGCCGGTCCCTTTCAGCCTCTCTTTTCTTTCTTTCCCTTCTTCCCTCCACAGCACCTTTGTGGGCGGGGCTTGGTATCAGATGTTCTGCTGTTATCTGAGATGGACAGGAAGGACCGTTCTGCTCTCTGCACCGTTGGCAACGTCCTTGGCTCAGGAGAGTATATCGTAATGCTTATTAATAACTGTTAAAATTGCTTCTATAAGACAAGACAATAAAAGCACAACATCTTTAATAGATACAATACTGTTTCATATTTCTTGTTACATCTTGTAATTCTCTATATTTTAATATTCCTTCTTGTCATTTGTACTGGCCTCTAATGGATAAATAAACTGTATGAAAAGTATTGAACATATCTTGAGAGCAACCCCCTATGTCCCGTTATTACCTTCATGTTGCTGCAACCAAGTCTCCTGCCTCTTGTTACTGGACCAGCTGGGGGTTCGGTGCCCTGCTCAAGGGCACTTTAACGATCCCCAAGTGGCTGATCCAGCCTCAACCCTCCGTGACCTCCAGGCGACCATGAACGTGTCAGATCATTAGGAACAAGACGGAAGAGACTTAAGGGCTCAAAGCTGGATGGAGGAAATCACAACGACAGGTCGAATGAGCTCAAACCAACTGGAAGCAGACTCTACCTCCCCCTGCTGGTGGAGGAGCTGTTTTACACAATCCTGAAAATGCTGACTCTTGGTGGTTTAGATGATAAATGTTCATTTAAAAAATGTTAATAGCTTATTAAAGCTAAAACATTGTTAATAGGGCAACTATACATATTTGTATTTGTGTTTATACATCGAAAAAAAAGAAATACAATACTAATTTAAATTATTATTAGTGTTATTACAATTACTAGTATTCAGTGCATGCCAGTGTTTTTAGCATAACTTTAGAGAGTATGCCACCCTGTACATTGTTTGTGTACATCACAAGTAAAACCGTGAGATCATCTGAAGTACAAAAAGAGGAAACAACTAATACAAGTATGGAATCTTCCATTTCAGTTTTGAAATTCAAAATGGCATCAACTGGCTGCTCAGAGGCCCAATGTCATACATTATTTCACCACCATCTGCACCAGCATCACAAAAGGGGAACGACCGGCAAGATTTCAGTTCCTTTTTAACTGGGAAAAGATTAAATTGTTTCAACAATGATAAACTGGAAACCAAGTAAGACCTTCAAAACATATTTCAAATATAATAATAATAATCCATTTAATTTATATAGCGCTTTTTAATGTACTCAAAGACACTTTAGAATATTGATCATAAATCAATAAAATCCCGTCAATTGTATTTGAACCATTTCTCTCTCTCCCTCTCAGACACACATCCAAGTACATCTCTTTGTGAGGACACTCAATTAAATACTGCAATAGCCTAACCTTAACCACCCCATCTAGATGCCTTATTTATATTCATTTATTTTCCACCTTTTGCTTGTTCTGATGTTATTTAGATTGTATTATCTTGGCCTAAATTAGTGACATATTTCCATATGTTTTAGACAAGTGTTCAGTCATTTACATGATACCTTGTTCATGTTTAGGTCCAGACTGACGATGTTGTAACAGATGATCTGAACAGTAATGAGTCAATATCCCTCAGACAACTATAAATACATAATGAATAATACAGTTGCTATAGGTACAGAAGAGACAGACGACCCCGAGATATCATTTGTTTTTATTCTGTGTTATGTTACATGTGACCATAAACTTACAGGAAGTTATAGTTGCCATGGAGATACAGTAAATATATTCACATACTCAGATTGGAACAAAGGTAGGTGTGTGTGTGTGTGTGTGTGTGTGTGTGTGTGAGAGGGGGAGTTGACATTGACAGTGTGCACAAGTTGAGGACAGTTGCTTGTGTGTGACGTCAACACGTGGTGGGATAAAACCAACTGTGTGCAATTATAAAATCAGCATTTAACTAATGCTACAAGCAGAAACAAAAGAACATAGACCCACATACAAAAGAGGAATAAATAAAAGGTATTATTTTACAGAGACAACAACGACAACGACAACAACAACAGAGATGTTTATTTCCCTCTGAATTTTGGTATGTGAGAGAGCGAGAGAGGGACGACGATGCCAACGTAGGGGAGTGGTCTCTCTCCCTCCCTCCCTCCCTCCCTCTCTCCCGTGGCAGGAATCAGCATCCGGAAAACCTACAGGTGATTTACTATGGCGATGCTTCGGGGAGGGGGGGGGGGCAGGAGCTGGGGGGGAGGGGTGGTGAGTCAGACTCCTTTCTAAGGCTTCGTATGGCGCGCCTGGTCACAAACCCTACAGTGACGACAGCCGCCGCCATGGTCCCAAGTCAGAGTCCCCCCCCCCCACATATGCTATTATTCCAGATTATTGCCATTATTATTAGTTCACCTCCCCACACCACCCCCCTGCTGACCTCCTACCACCTCCAATAGACCCCCTATCTACCCCCTCCCCAGTCCCACTCTAGAAGGCACTGGTATATACTTATTTCTCCACATTCTAATATCTGGATTCTCCATTTAAGATGAGCGATCGAGGCAATGAGGATACACAAAAATACACGTACAGATACACACGGGCCAGCCGGGTAACTTACGGGGGTGGAGGGGTGGGGGGGGGGGGGGGGGTGGTACAGTTGGCTCCCAACGTCGCTACCAGTCTTTCTTTATACCTGTGTTAGCATTACAAAGTTGTCATCGCTCAACAGTCTGCTGACGGCGGAGGCAATCGGATATGTAAACGTCGACAAGGCTAACGTCATGACAGGCGAAGAGATATACAAAACCAACGTCCAGATACGGGCCACCGGGTGCTTGGGATCTTTTGGAACGGCCTCAATTAGCGGTCACTGACTTTGTATCTTTGGTGGAAAGTCCTGACAGACCTCCTTCTAATATGCTGCCTTCAGCTAAACACAGCCGCGACTTATTATTAGAGTCCTCTTGAGTCGTAGCAAGCCTGTGCACTTTCAGGGTATTATGTCCGCCATTATTAGTCTTTAAAATGGCTAAATGTCGTTACCTAAAGAGGAAGGCAACAGATTAGAACCACATCGTACTCTCACACAAATGTTTCCACAAAAAAAAAAAACGTCTTTATTTCTTGCAACGATGTGACGAAGAACAGCAACGTCTTGAGGCCATTTTGGGTCAATTTGCGATGGGAATCTAATCGTGTACCCCACTAATTCATTTCTTTTGGCCAATGTCCATGTGTATCTACAGAGCAGTGGACAGAAAGACACACGAGGTGGAAAAAGACTGGCTTGTGCACGGTAGCGCGGGAGTGTGTGTACTGTGAACCGTGGTGTTGGACCGAGCCGTCCCGCTGGGTATTTACACAGTGAACGGGGTCGACTCCTATTCTACGCACAGAGTTTGGCTGGTACTTGCGTACATTTGGAATGGTTTACTGTGGTGATAATAGTAGTTAAAAAAAGTCTATCTCCTCCTCCCACCCTACTTACTAAAGTGTCTATACTAGTTCTCCTGGTTAACTTCTGAGGCGCAAAAGCACTGAAAGCGATGATGATGTTTCACTCCGCTGCAGCCGGCAGCTGAGGGGAACGTTCGAAAAGGGTCAGGGCTCTGTTTTCATATCGAGCTTTAGATCAGCTCGTCTTTTGTCTCTATGGTAGCAACAACTTCACCCTGAAACTTAAACTCATTTTGAAGGAATAGTGAAGTTAGATGAGAAAATTGCCACCACTCCGTCTGTAGTGGGAATGATGACGGTAAGGAGAGCAGCTGCTTAGCTTAGCATAAAGACTCTAATCAGAGGTCACACAATCAGCCCACTGGTACTTCCTCAAAGCTCTCCAATTAACATCTTGTATTTATTTAATCTGTACAAAATCCATAGTGTAAAAACGACACATTTTGGTTAAATTGTACGTAACCCCCTATAAAACCAAATCTTGTCTTTATACTTTAACACCAACAACATGCCAAATGTTTTGTTATCTTCGTTTCCAGTCCTTATGCTAAGCTAAGCTAACCCGCTGCTGGTTGTATTGATCGTACACACACACGAGTGGTATCGATCTTCTCATCCAACCCTCAGCAAGAAAGTGCGTTTCTTATTCTATTCCTTTAACTTGTCGTGTGGTCCAAGAGGGCCGAGTTCACTCCCTCACTTGGCCTGGCTGACTTTGATTAAAACCTTTCGACTCCCTTTACCTGAATCTAGGGCAGTGTTCACTGAAACCCATGAAAAATCACAAAGAAGAAACATTTGGTTGATGATACAAACCTCGTCAGGGCAGAGATGTCGAAGTATTTTCATGTCTATTTATCACGAAGGTGACTGAAAACTCCATAAATAACACAAATGTGACATTTCCAGTGCATTTGTGCCTTAAGACAAGAATACTGTACACGGGGCTGACGTCCTCACCGCTCCTCGAGCTGTACATGCTACCTACAGTCTACAATGAGGCCCACTTCTTTTTGTCAACATTGATTTAGTACGCAAAAGGTGAAGATTTATTATACAGCAGAAATGATAGCTTCTGTACCTTTTCGACAATGTCACTGGTGTCATTTGTCTTCCTCGTCCGTTTCCACGACACCCCGGCTCATATCAAAGTGTCTGATAATAAAAAAATAAAAGTCACATAGATTGGACCACTGTGTTTTACTCTCCCTTATCGCCGCTTTTTCTTCCAAGCAGACCCCTATTCACAAAGCACACACCAAGAAAAGAAACAGAACCATTAAAAAAAAAAAAATACATTAAAATTAAAAAGGTGTACTTCTGTAAAATCGGTGTTACCATATGAGCTATGGTACTCGTCTCCATGTTAAAAGGTTCCCTGTTGTTTGAGGTGAAATGTGAACCACGAAGTAGTTTCACTCCATCGGAAAAAAACAAAAACAAACAGCTAAAAAAAAAAAAAGGAAAGAAATATGGCTGCTGTCTTTGCCTCTTACGTCAAGGCAAATGAATGAACTCCAGAGCGGCAGTTGAGACTAAATCTCCCCTCCAACAACTTCTCCTCATCGCTCCTCCCCTTTTGAAATTTGCGGATCTCCCCAGAGTTTTGGAATGGACTGGTTAAAACAAACACGTCGTAAAACAAAAAGTCTCTTTTTGTGTGGGAGTCTCCACTTTTCTGGACGTGTGTAGTTGAATAAAGACAGAAGAAGAGAGTCACTTATTGTGAGAGCTCCAAGTTCCCGTCTCTTAAGTCGTGACGGCTGTAATGTTCATTGAGTGTGTGTGTGTGTGTGTGTGTGTGTGTGTGTGTGTGGGCATCACTCTCTCTCCTTGTGGGTATGTATGGCTGCTACTTGAAGACATAGTTGATCAGGACCTGGAGGAGGATGAGGAAAACGATGATGACGTAGTCGCGCTGCTGGAGGAAGGAACTGCCCTCCACCCGGCCGGCCGCACGACTCCGCAGCACGCTGATGTTCCTGTGAACACAAGGGGGGGGGGGGGGGGTTATGTCTAGACGCTAGTCTTCATATCCCGCTCTACAGGGTGAGGGGTGCCCTTCTCACCTGTTAATGTCCTCCTGCGTCTGCTTTATGGATTCAATGGCACTTTGAAGTTCACTGAGGTCGGCTCCTTTTTTCCTCAGCCGGCTGTTATGCTTGCTTTTGTGTCCTGAAACAAAGTGTGATCAACATGGCGTCTGCATTTATTCAGCTCACCAAATGCAGTTTAAAGGCTTTTTGAAAGAACTGTTGGACACCACATACAATTTAATGGAACATGTTTTGGGGTCGTCCAGGTTAAAGAATCCTGGAAAACCAGTGCGGAAAATAAGGCCTGCAACTATCGATTAAGTAGACTAATGAATTGACATTTACATTTACATCCCAGCTCTATAATAATACCTAATATTATCATGAATCAATATAGTGGACTGGACCGAGATAAGCAGCAGAACATTGATGAAATGGACGAGCGATTAAAAACTGTTTAATAAATAATAGAATGAAGTTGACACTAAAGTTAATGAGCTCCAGACGTGCCAATGAGGAAGCTTCAGTGTGACGACATTCATTCATGTTTTCATTGCTGAAAATCCCGCAAATACACAATCCACAGTCACACCGGTCTCACTTGTAGTTTATTTATGCATAATGTATATACTAGCCTGCAAACTACATACAAACAATAAATAAACACACAACTCATTATACTGTCAACGGCAAGAACCAACAAATATTCAGGACCTTTGTAATAACATTTTTTAGTGGTGCTTTTCTTTTTTCTAATCTTGGGTATTGACACTATAAGCAAGTTCCTACACCATCACCTCCACAAAGAACCCTAACACCACCAGAATGTGCTGTTTACTTACTCAGTCTCAGCCTATTACTAGCAGTCATATGGCCTTCTGCAGATTGGTTAGAAAGTGAAGGCTTTATCGCTGTCCAGGCAACATGTGACCAGTATTTCAACAGCAATATTCATGTGAATTGTACCCGCCTCTATGGCTGTTGTGTCATTATTGAGATAATATGCCGTCGGTCAGTGGGACCAAATGTTTATATTGTTACCAAAACAATGTATGCTAAAGTTAGACTCACATTAGCTTGTGTGTGCGTGTGCGTGCGCGAGAGTGTGTGTGTGTGTATATGTGTGTGTGCGTGTGGTTAAACGAGTGTGACTCACGTTCGCTGCCGGACGAGTCTTGCCGGTCGGGTTCGGGTGAAGAGCAGCCACTCTCTGGGCTCTTGGGCTTGTCGCTCTTGTGTTTCCTCTTTGGCACCGTCACCTACACACAAACACACACACACACACACACACACACACACACACACACACACACACACACACACAAGGAGAAACAGGTCAAACAAACAGGCCACACACACACAACAGGCTACAACCAAATGAGAGCACATGCAAACACAACTTAGCATCTGCACAAGCACAAAGACTCAAGAACACAAGATAAACACAATTGTTTCCCTATCAATAAAACAAAATAGTGTGATGATGCAAGAGCCCCCCCCCCCACACACACACACTCCCTTAACATGCTAGTTGGTGTTGGCGTGTCAATGCAAGGCATGCAGGTACACAAGTCAGTCGCATCCGTTTAAAACAGTCGACAATGACACACAACAAACGTTCGAAATGAACCAATCCTGCCAAGAGCTGGCACATTCAAATAATTCAGTTCAACGGGATTAAACTCAGATTACAGTTTTTATTCTTGATGCTGCGTTTGATGTGATGAGTCTTTATCAAGCAAAACAGGATTAAAGGTGGATTAAAGGTTGGCAGCGCAAACACATTTAGTATTTTGCGAGACAATAACCAGAAGGTCAAAAGTGCGCCAAGAATTTATAATAATAAAAAAAAAAAAGTTTTACGTTTTATTCATTTTTTATTTAGCTCGAAATATTTTTCCAATCATTTCACTGGTAGTTACGGAAGCTCCGAGAGGCAAGTGAGAGAAAACAAATAATGATGGTGATCCATCTGTTTTAAGGCTGATCTAGACTTCTGCTTGTATGATGAACATGTGGGAAAAGGTTTTGGCTGCATAAAAAAAAAAACATTTCAAGAGGATAAAAGGGTGTTAATGCAATATACATTTTGGCCACAAGAGGCTGAAACGCAACACTATTCCTTAACTTGGACTAAAAGTTACATTGGTTTCTAGGTTAGTTTAAATGTCTCCATGCGCTCTCAACTCAAGGGGCACAACATGTGTGTTATGAAGTGACATCAATTACAATGAATTTAGACCATGGGGTCGTGGTGCACTTCAGCCTCTTGTGGCAGAGATGAGTACAACAACAACAAACATCCTGTAAAAGACTCAGTGATCTTTAGTCGTAAACACAGGAGAGAAAACTAGTTAGATCAGACTTAGAAAATGGATCACCTGACCTTGTTTTTGTCTCACTTGCCTCTTCAAAAAGCTCCACCAAAGAGCAAAAGTGAACCAAAGCTCGGCCCTTGGCAGGAACAAACTGTTCCACACGGACTGCCTTCAGCCTCCTCAACCCGACATGAACGAGGAGCGGCTCGGTAGAAGTCGACACTCGGCGAGCGAACACAACGTGGAAAACGGACAAGAGGACGAGGACGGGTGGAGGATGGGGAGCGCGTGGCGAACACCCTGAAACGGCCAGGCGTCGGTCTGTCGATGTGATCGACGTTCTCTCGTTTAGACTTTGTATGGGAGAAAAATGTATAAGAGTGGGAGACAAAACTACGTATGACGCTAATTTCACATTGGAGATTGGATTCGCAGCTATAGATGCTGCCAATCATTACCTGACTGACATCAATAAAGATGGTTTCAATATATGATATTAAACTGAGCATCCTTACAAAAAATGCTTTAATAGTGCCTATTGTGTAGAAGTTATTATACTCACTGCAGTTTTACTTTCTCAGAAACCTGAATTATCGTTCACGCCTGCTCGTCCACGTACTTCAGTGTGCACTTTGACATAACCCTTCCCTCCCATACAGAGAGAACAGCTGGTGCCGGGTGGGAGGAAAAGAAAAGACAAGGACAAAGAGAAAGAGAAAGAGACAGAAGCAGCGGCGGCGATGGCGGCACAGCGATGGCGACACAAAAGAGAAGAAGCGACAATGAAGACGGTGCACCAGGTGCTGCGTGGGAGGTGGCTGAGGCGGCGAGCTGCTTTTTAATTTGAATCGTTTTTTTTTTTTTTTTTGTTGAAATGTCGGTTTTCGATCGGGACGACCTACCTGGCACTTGCAATTGTCCCTCCGCGGCCCCTGGTTACTCAGACTAATAAGACTGCCAGAACGTACCATAGGGGTGCGGTGTCGGACCTTGGTCTGGATACAGCCGTCTTTCTCGAACTGGATCAAGTCGTTGAGCGGATCCCATGGCCTCGTGCTGGGGTGAGGGTCGAGGGACGCAGAGGGCGAGATCAGGAGACACAGAGGAGGAGGAAACGGTGAGACGGGTGCAGAATGGAAAGGAGGGAAGAAGTAGACGGTCAAAAAACACAACCAAATACTGTTCTGCCCCAATGTATCAGAAGCCGATTACAGAATATATTGATCACAAGCACAATGTTGTTTTCTTTAAAATCATTAAAACGCAAAAAGAATCTCCAAATAAATACTGCAGGATTTATATTATATGTTTAGTGAGTTGGGTATTATTCATTTTATTATTAAACAGCTAAAAAAAAGCTAAAACATTTAACATCAGCTTTAGGCTTTTGTCATTTTGCTGAATGTTTTTTATTTATTTAATTACTTGTAAGTGAAGCCTGCACCAGTGATTAGGTAGACTGATAATAGTGTTAGCTTGACACTCCAATTGTATGAAATAATAAGTCATTGCTGTCCATTCATGCCAAATAAATGTTTGTGGTAATTAGTGGTAAAAAACAAACATTGTCGCCATTACGTGGTTTGTCCACTAGAGCGCACTCACAAGTGTATTTTCATACCAGAGAATGACCCATTCTCCTACCTTGGTCCCAATTATTTATTTAAATGCAAGTCATTTTGATTGTTTATGTAAATCTACTATTAGTTCGGTTGTACTTTGTTGCTGTTCAGCACCTCCAAATGCATTTATACATAGTATGCTGCAGCGCTGAGGTAAAGGCAGTAGATACGGTATGAACCGTCACTTTTCTATTTCCCGTCACTACACTTGGAGCCTGGTTCCAAACCCTGTGAGCTCACAGGCAGCCGAGGGAGCCACTCACTCTGCGTATCTGTAATGCCACTCTCCGGTGACGGGGTCCTGCTCGAACAGGGCGGGGTTCCACTCCTCGCACTTGGCTTTCCGTTCCCGGGCGGACTTCCGCTGAACCTCCTCCAGGATGAACTTCTCGTTGGTGGCCTCGGTCTGGTCCTTGTTGTAGATGGCCCGCGTCACGTGCTGCCACAGCCTGGTGATCGAGAGCAAACAGAGCCATGAAGTCCATCTGCTCTGAGGGAGGAACTGCACAAGCAGCGTTTTAAAGAGAACGCGTCAAGATGACAAAGGGGGACATGGGAATGTGGCCAGAGAAACTACATTGAAAGCCAATGGTACATAAAAAGTAGTCTGTCATGTTTAAGGATGAAGTCAAAGTCCACCTTTCGGATTCAGAGTCTCCCTGCTCCTCTGGTGGGACGGTGCAGCGCGTCAGGCGACTCTGCCTCAGCTCTGTCGTCGGGTTCCAGAAGGTGTCCACCGTCCCCGTCTTCTTGTCGTTGATGAAGATCTCGCTGTCCTGTGAAGGGGAAGTCAAAAAGCTCTCTTTACTTTGCCTAAAGGCGGCGCAACAACTGCAGCAAAGGCCGTAGATCACAAAAGGGGTCGGCATGGAACTCGGGACCGAGGCGTGCTCGAGCCCTGCACGGTGCATGTTCTATGTACATCGGGTTTTATTATACAACAAGCAGCCGTCAGCCAAGTACGTATCTCACCCAGTGTCCTTCAAGCGTCGCCAACACCTCCTTCCCCAGCTTGATCTTTCCACAGACCTGATTGACGCTGTCACTGCTGCCCAGGAACGGCTGGAGGAGAGAGAGGAGAGAAGGGAGCAGCAGGGAGGGGGGACGAGAATAGGGAGAGCAAATAAAGAGGAGGAGAGGATCGGTCGGGCAAATGGACATTAAAGAAAAGAGCAGGAAAAGGAGAGCGACGGGAGAGCAAGAGAAACACAAGGAGGTGTAGGAGGTAAGGGACATGGGGGTTTAAAGAGGGGGATACACGCACACACATAGTTTACTCGCTGCAGTTACTGTGGAGAAAATAAATACTGTAGGTTTGTCATTTGATCTAAATGTACGTGTCTGTCGAAAATTTGAAACCGGATGCTTTCTCATTCTAATAAAAAATAAATGTGGCTGATGGAGCAAAACAAGGCATGAGAGCAGGCTTCAGTTCCAGATTTAAAAACTATTTTTTTTATCCAATATATGCCCAATTTAACAAACAAAAATGAAATTAAGCAAGCAACCACCATTAACTTGTAATATAACTTACTAATGAAAGTACGTCGACTGACACTGCCTTTAACACTACTCAATCTTCTCCACTAATCTACATGAACTCAAGTTTACACTGTAACCGCAGTGCAACAGAGAGACGTCTATCATCATCTGCGCTTGACCAAAGAGATGCATTCATTCCCTGTTATCTTCCTCTGACATGTACCTGTCGCTAGTTTGTGATGGCATAATGTAGTCGATGGTGTTAAAGGCGGTATGGAGGAGGGGGCGTTTTTCAGGGGGTGGAGGAGGAGTGGCATGGCGGAGTTGGCGATGGCGAGGTGGGGTAAGACATTCAGAAAAGTTATGTGAGAAACTGTTTTTTGTTCTTGTTTTAAACACTCCTAGAGGTACTGCAGCTACAAAGGCTTTGGGGAGTTCCCTCTTAAGGGGACAGTTTGGGTGTTTAGAAGTGTGGTTGGATGAGGTACTTCTCCATAGTCAGGGTATCACAGGTAGATGGAGTTTAGAGAAACTGACGGGAGCAAAGCGATGGACGTATTTTAGATACGTACAAAACATATCAATATCACTTTCAGTGTTCTTTTCTAAAATATGTCCACACTGCTTTGCCCCCTGTGCTGCTGCTCCAAGCTCCTGACTCTCTAAGTACCTTATACAACCCCACAAAACAGCCACATTCTCCCTTTAAGACGTGTACTAGCTGTAAACAGCTCTAAATGTTCCAATCTACCAACACAGTACTGACAGGATCTACTCCTCTGAACTAAGTATCACAGCCATACCTTTAGTTTGAACTCAAGCTGAGCACTGTAGCCCGTTTTCTCACACGCGATGGTGACCTGACCCCCCAGCTCCAGGGTCATGGTGCCATACAGGATGCCTACCAGATGAAAACAAAGCACCAGCAGGAGTCAGCACTGGTAACGGGGGAACTCGGACACATGCTCAGAAAGGGGAGCAATGCAACACGTGCACTCACCTTTACAGTGAGCGTAGGGCATGTTCATCACGTAGTCCTCTCCTCTATTGAGAAAGGTCAGCCGAGCCTCCCCGTCCAATATGGCCGACAGGGAGTTTCCTGTAATGCGGAGGAACGGCAGTCAGTTGACAGGTTGGCACAGCGCAGACAAAATAAAGCAGCGGAATAAATATTGTATGTATTTAGGGTGCCTGCAGGTAAAGTGTACCATAGAACTTGGACTTGGCGAGGATGCTGCCACTGAGGCAGAAGCCATCCTTCCTGTTGCTGACATAGAAGGCTGACACAGGAGGATGATGGGATACCTGAAGAAAGACACACAGATGTTATGGGACTGAATGCTAATTATATTAACACACAAGGTAACTTGTTTGATTTATGTCATCACAGATCGTCAATGTAGTCTATTTGCTTTGTACTATAAGAGTTATCTGATACAGTGGGAATGAGCTCCAGACCAATCACAGAGCTAGTTGTTAGCACAGTAGTTACCTGTTCTCCTATGTAGAAGGTCTTGCTGTTGGTCTTCTGGTGGAGCCACATGCAGCGATATGTCTCTCCGATTATGGGGTTATAAGGCTTCTTCAACCCCTGAGGATTAATAACCAACATGTCATATGAGTTTAGTACAATTAATTGTGTATACAGAAGAAAGCACTTCATGGAAGCCCATTTCCACCAACGTGATGAAGAGAAAAAGATCATTATAATTCAGGACTTTCTCAAAATGACCACTTTGTCTTTCAAAATGTCTCAAAATAAAAAGCAACTTTCAAGGTTTCTTATTATTATGACATTCTAAGTCATTATTTTGACACACACAATAATGACTTGGAATGTCAAAAATAATGACGTAATGATTATTTTGAGATGTTAAGGCGTTATTTTTCAGAGTAAGTTTCTCAGTATTTTGATATACTGACTTTTTGATACAAACTTTTTTATTTTCATCACAAGGCTAAGTTTAAGCTTGGTGGAAAATGGCCTCCATAATACTCTTTGAAGCTCATTCTCATGAAGGAGGATGTGTGTGTTTATTCCCCTGACCTTTGGCTTTTTGTAAAACCCAGAGATGTACCACTTCACCACCTTCTTCATCCGGTCGTAAGCGTTCTCTTCGATCGCCGCCCTGAGAATGAAAACAAAGAGTTTAGACGGATGCTCCTCCAGAAGTCCGTGCGGTTCTCTGAAATGTATACATGCTGATGCAATAATCTCTCCATCACCCCCCCAGTGTTTCTCTACTGAACCTCTTCACAAGGCATGAAGACACCCGGAATACACAAGACACAATGAAAGTGTCCATATGAGTAATCAGTCGCTCAACTTCAACTATTGATATTGACCATTATAACCCCCAAAGAATCCCTGCTAGATTAATGGAATATATGTATTCTTATGGTAAATACAACTGAGTACATATGGGGAAAAGTAAAAAAAATATTTAATTGCTACAGAAGAAAAAGGACCACATCAAAAAGAATCATTTGATTTATGTGTATTTATTTCGATATTTAGCTGAAAGTGCTTGTTATAATCTGTCTACACTTCAGTTCTTGTTATACTGCAAGAGGCAAACAATAACCTCAGTTAAGGATGCACTGTCTGTTAAAGGAAGGGTTTGAGATATTTCTGCACAGATATTCATTTGTAAAAAGATATTGTTTCTATTGGTTTGATAAGACTTAAAAAACAGAGCGTGGAGCTTACTCTGACAGGAAGTCTGCGTGGTAGTAGTAGTCAGACAGTTTGTCCAGAAAGGACCTCTGCTCCAGGATGAAGGTGGGCAGCACCACCTTCGACAGATCCATGCCGGGTCGCACCTGCTTCAGCAGAGTCCAGATCAGAGATTTATTCTCCTCCGATACCGTCTCGGTCTGGGCCGCCTCGCCAGCCTGGGGAAGGAGACGCACACGAGGGTACAGAGGTGATCCTAAAATGCTTGCATGGCTGTTTATGCACAATGAGGTTTTAATTAGCTCTCAACCGCAAACATTTTGCCTCAGCTTCGGTAAGTGTTTAATTATTGAGTTGTCAAACTTCATGTCGGCCTACTGCAGTCACCCACGCAGATCAAAGCCTGTCCATGTTAGATAGATAGTAAATGAAAATACAGCTTTTCTCATAGCCCCGTCAGAGGAACATGCTAATTCCTCAAATTTGACAACAAAATAGCTCTTAGCTGAAGTTTTAACTTCATGAAAATGCCTGGAAGAAATCCTGTGAGAAAGTGGTGTAAATGCAGCAATCTCATGATCTACGTGTCTTATTAAAAGCTCTGCGTGAAAACGTTGTCTTCCCCCCTGACCTCTCCAAGCTCCTCGTGGGACTGTTCCAGGTACGGGGTTTCCCGCAGGTGTTCGTTCGGGTCCAGGTCGATGTAGGAGTCGTCCTGCCGCTCTGACGTGTCGCTGTCACTCTCCTCACTCTTCTCCAGGCCCTCTGGGTCCGACTCCTCGTGGTCCTGTTCTCCCTCCCTGTCCGACTTGTCCGAGTAGAGGTCCGGGTCTTTCAAATGGTCACTGTCGTTGAACCTGGAGGAAGGGGACGGATCGGGTGGCAGGATGTTTACCACAAATATTTCCTACATTTGAATGTGAGCTGGCAGCCCATAAAAGTGGGAATAGTGTAGCTTTGGTTTTATTTCCCACTCACTGGAAACCATGGATGTTGTGGGCTCTGAGGAGGCTGTAGAAGTTAATGGAGTGCTCTCCGCCAGTGGCTACTGTGCTCATGTCCTCTTTGCCCTCGCGGATCATGGTCCTCTTCAGCAGGCTGGAGCACTTCAGGGCCAGCTCTAAGGCGTCCATCCAGCATCGACCTGGGAAAAGGATAATATGTTCAGTGTCCTCCTTTTGTATATGGAGCAAAAAACATTGGTTTGAATTTTTTTCTTTTAATAAAATTGTACCCACAGTCCCCCCTGGCATTTTAATAGTAACATCATTACAGAAGGCAAATTACATTATCACTGCAATGAAAACCAGAAATAGCTGACTTTTATTCAGAAATAGAAGCTTGTCTTGGTTTTAATATATAAATGCATACAACTTAGTGAAACTTATATTCTAAATATTGTGCAATGGTTTTAGAAACTGTAGGACTATTCCAGCACCACGGACGGAGACCCAGACAAGGAGAGACTGGCTGTTTCAGCACCATGGACAGAGGCACAGGCAGTCCTCCATTCACCCACTGTGTAGTGAATTCTGTGTAATGAATTGTACCAGTGCTCTTTTTAAAGACATGCCTATATTTAGGTAATGAATTGGGTTCAAAATAACAAGGATTTCCACACACACATACTGCACATGAACCTAGTTTTAAAACCAATACTAATATTGATTTGACTTGATACCAAAAGTCAATAGATTTATGTTTATCTTTCAATGTTTCAATGTCAATGTTGTTTCAAAGACAAATAGCTGCAGTGTGATCGGCAGCCTGTCTCTTACCATCAGACTCCGAGGTAGCACGAAAGATGAGGTGGCTGCTGGGTAATGGCTGAGTGATGGAGCCGACTGCTTCTCCTTTAGGACCCTGACGGCGAGAAAGAAATACATCAGCTTTAGTGTTTAAGTTCAGGTAGATGTTGTTGAGAGTCAGCGTCCTGATTATTAGTCTCCGACTCTTTTTCACTTGAGTTATGAAGTCCTCGTTTCACCTGCGAAGTGTGCGTATCATTTATTTCACTCGTGTGTGCAAACAGAGGAAAACGTGGACTCCCCGGTGTGTCGTTATAATAATGAGCAATGAGAGGGGGACAAGGAGCTAATTGAATGAAGTGTTTATTTCAAAAGTAAAGGGGGGCGACGTGGAAAGCAGGAGCGCCGCAATCTAAAAGACACAGATTGCCAATTGTGATTCAAGCCTTCCCACTGCACCAGACACAAAACAATGGCGAGGCGGGGCCAGTGATGAATACCAAATCACAGTTGGAGTGCACGGCCGAGCGCATCTGAGAACACAGGAACAAATGGAAAATGTGCGCCGCCAAATATTAAAATTGCTGGCAGTATGTATAATTGTCTGTGTATGTCCTCAAATTAAAGCAAAGATGAGCTCTTAATTATACAGCTAACATCCACATCTGTTTAACTATTTCTTTGTTTTACTGCAGCAGACAAAGGGTTTCGCCTGTAGTGAAAGATCCTGTCTCCTGGATCTGTTTGTGTTCATTTTGTTTTGTTCATCGCTGCATTCAGACTCATCCTGCGTAACAAACCCTGTTCAGTATTCCGCTCCTCTCGCTTTCCCCTGATCAATCTATCATTAATTAGTAATGGGACGATAAGGTCAGAGGCTTTGTTCCATCGCAGTGTAAAGATAAATGAGGTAATATGTCAGACTTAAAGGGATAGTACAATAATACACTGATTTGCTGAGAGTTAGGTAAGAAGATTGATGCCACTCTCATGTTTGTAAGGTACATGTGAAGCTACAGCCAGCAGCTGGTTAGCTTAGCGTAGCATACAGACTGGAAAGCTTACCTGGCTCTGTCCGTTTCCCCCTGGTTACCAGTGCTAAGCTAAGACAGTAGCTTTATATTTACCAGACAGACATGAAAATGGTTTCGAACTTTGCATCAAGCTCTCAGTAATTATTTCCTAAAATGTGAAACCATTCCTTTTAAATGCCGTCCTCACACATATTCAACTTGCTTTCTGATATTCTAGAGTAAGATAAGATAAGATATGTAAGTGAAGAGTACAGGTGCATGACCAACACGAAACCTTGAAAATTCTCCTCAATGTCAGGGCATCTTTTACCGGACCGGCTGTTACACAGAACCATCTGAGAAAACTTCATTGGAAACTGCTCAGAAAAGAGCAGGCTGTCAAAAAAATTGGTTGAACCATCTGTCAATCATTACAGAAGCAGTGAAAAACCTTCAGTGCAGTTTATTGCTTGTTCTTTTAAATAAAGAAACCACTCTGCAGTTTTGATAGAACTGATGCTATTGCAGCAGCTACGCTAACCTTTTCTGTCGTCACACACTCACCTAAACCCCGCCCATTTCTCATTTCTGTCAGGACACTGATTGGTCTGGTCACTGGCTTACCGAAACACAAATGATACGTGATGCCACGACTCTTGCGTGAACCTCTGACATCTCGAGAGTCCAGCTGCTGTGCAAAAGGGCGTTTTATCAGTGAGCCAAATTCACACACCACTTGCTTCCTTTTTGCCTTCACTATTCACGTGCGTACCTCTCTCTCTGTTCAACGGCTGACACGTCTAGTCTTTGCTAGAATTTCTCATCTCCCAATTTTCCCAGCCTGGAAATCGCTCCTCAAGTTCCTCAGAGTCCCTGCCGGCTGCGAACCCTGCCTCTTAAAACAGGTTGGTACTGACCTTGACGGCCCAGATGGACTGCTCCAGCGGGTGGAAGAGCTTGAAGCAGAAGCCGTCCTTCTTGGAGGGCCTCTCGATGAGCTCGCAGGCGTTGAGCAGCACCGTTCCCACCCACTGGCCGTTTTTGTGGGTTTTATAGATGAGCAGGACGCCCGGCTTCAGCACGCACCACAGCTTGGTCCAGCTCTTCAGAGTGCCACGGATCTGGATCAAACAGCGATAAGTCAGGAGCCTTACCTCACCGAAACCACCCTTCTGCGTTCCGCTACATGAGGAACTTGAGGATTCAGATTAGCCAAACAAGAAATGCCTTTAAATGTATGATTATATTATAACTATAGTCTATTGTACAATCGCTGCATCAGCAGCAGGGAATATTGAGTGTGGGGTGGAGGGCGCTCCCACCTTGAGCCAGTCGGCCATGACGATCACAGAGGGGTCAGTGATGGTGCTGAGCAGCTCCTTGGTCGCCCTCTTCTTTTCTTCCCTGTAGTTTTTCTTCTGCACCTACACGGAGCACAGAGAGGAGCACAATGCAGAGAACATCACCTTCACACAGCTGTAAATGTTAATATTCCACATTTGCGTTTTCACCAAATCAATATGTGGCAGCAAATAACGGGCCCTGTGATGACACTCCTCTGCGTTCTTGTTAAATAACAGCTGGTACCTTCCGACTGCAGTGTGAACTTTGCATTTCATACCCTCCTTTAAATGTAATAACTGTGGCGACATTGGTGCACAATAGGAAAATGACACCCATCTACTAGAAGTACGTTATGCATATTGACGCTTATATGGGTATTTTAAGACTCATTCTGTTTGCCTTAGTGGAGGAACACACATAACTTACTCTAAGCTGACCTCTTAGCTACTCTTATCTCACTCACCTTAAGGGACTCCTTCTTGGTGAGCTTTCCTCCGGATGTCGACACATCTTTGTCCGAGCCATTGTACAACTTGGTTTCAGACTGAACACAGGGGGCGGGGGAAAAAGAGAGAGAGGGGTTTATTTGCAAGAAATGCCACCGGATTCATCCTTGAAGACATCGATATCTGTATTATTTCTCAAACTAATTATCTGGAACTATTAACAACTATTAGCAAAGCTGTCCACTGATTGTAACCAAAGCTTTCCTGCCACGACTTGTCTTTCAAAATGTGTGCCGGCGTGTTTCACTGCTGCACTGTTCTGAATAAAGTCTCGTTCCCTTCTCATTAACGAACGTATTACCACAAATAACACAGTGAAGAGAGTGGGCATACATGAGGGCTTTACGGTTGTGTTTCTTCACAACAATGAGCTGCGACTTGGTTGTGAAACAGCGTCTCGAAGTGACCGTATTGTTTTCCCTCGCGTGCCTCCTTGTTTCCCTGGTGGCCCAAACTTAGCTCAGTTAGCAGAATGGAGCCTATATATGCCAGCGCTGGTGTGTCTCTCTGCCAGCTCCTCTCACCAGCCAATTGGAGCGATTTAAAGTGGAGAGACAGACCGGGGGGGGGGGTGTAGGAATCCTAATGCCGGGCTACTTATGGTCTTAAGTGGCCATAGACAGGGCTGGACAAAGATTGAAGGTGCATCATAATGAGAGCTAAAATCTTCTCTTTCAAATCCTGTTCCTACTGAGAAACCCACACAAGTTTGTTTTGTTGTTGTTGTTTTTGGCTGAAACGATTGATGGATACACGGCCATGGCTCAATTGGGCTTTTCTATAGCTTTGCTGTGATGGTGGTTGTTCTTGACAGCAGAATCAAAAGATTAATCGGAGTGGGAAGAAAAACCAAACAAACGTCTTGGTTTTGGGAAGCCTTGCTTTATCATACTTCACAAAATCAGAGCACATTTAAAAAAAAGGATTCCTCAGTGTGACAGACGGAGACTCAGACTCCCTCGTTTCTCACCGACAAACACATTTGATGTGGGCTTCGAGAGATAAGACTCCTCCACACGGCGCTCACTTGAAAGGAGGGCTGAGCTTGAATTTGAGGGGGTTGATCATTATTTCATGTGCAACAGTGTACATGATGCGTGAGTCATCGGGATATGGGCAATCTCACGCCTGAGGCCAGGCTGGGAGAGAGGAGAGGAGACGTGCAGTAATTCCCAGTAATTCCCAGTCCTTCCCACCCACCAGTCATGGAACTTTATCTCAGCGGGGTGATGTGTCCTCACCTTGCTCTTCGATATGGAATGTGAGTCCTCTTTCAAAGGCAGAGACAAGAGGTCCTCCTTCCCTCTCTCGAAACCTGGAACAAAGAAAACAAAAAGCCCAACAGTATGAAAACCCAGTCCACCATCCTTCTCCAGGTAACCTACAGGACCCCGAACCAGGAGGCGACTAATGGGTGTGCTATGAACGGGGCCCAAGGGGCCATGGCCCCGTGTCTGGTGGTCAGGAATCTATACTGATTATGGGATCATCTCAGGGACCCTAATGAAAAGGCGGTTTATGTCGTATTTTGGTCCTCTGGCGTGGTGGTTCCTAAACGGGGTCCCTTGAGGATGGGCCGAGGCTGATGGAAGATTGATCATAGCATTGTTGATTTTGTGTGTGTTTTATGACGTTATTATACATCTGAGATATTGAGATTAACTAGGTTTTATGTTTCCATTTAAACTTCTGAAAGGTCTTCCACTTAATAGACCAAAATACAAATTGACTTTTAGATAAAATAACTGGTAGATTAATTTACTCATGAAAATGATCCTTATTTGAAAATTCAAATAAAAGAACAATTAATGCTCTTCAGCTTTTCAAAAAGGTGCACAGTGTAAGATCTGGCCAACATGTTAAGCATCATCAACAGAATGTGAAGAGGGCACATGGTTGACGTTGATTTAAAAGACGTGCCTGTATCGTGTGACTACTGAAATGAGCATGCTAACCAGCTAGCCGCGGCCCATCCCGTATGTAATGCCACTTAGTGAGTCACTGTAGCGCTGCAGTCTCGTGGAGCTGTCTGAGGGCCCGTCGAGCACGTTGAAGGTAAACCTTAATGTTGGCTATTTAATGACAACACAAACCGTACCGAAAGACATTCGCCAAATGGCGGCGATAAACAGTTGCAATGTGTCTGTTTTCTTATTTAAAGTGAGCTAAGCAAGCTAATGTAAACCAGATTTGACTGCCCATTGGATGTCAAATGTCTTTGAAAGCGGGTCTTTGAGTGCAAATGGGATCTTTTTACATAATGTCAGGCGCGGTCACGAGAGCAGGCCGTCCTTCAAAGCAACGCGTGGCGAGCCACAGAACGTGGATGACAACAAGCTGCTGCAAGTCCTTAATCTGAACGGAGCTAAAGTTAGATCACTGGCAGGTGAAAGGAGATTCCCTGTTTTAATCCATAGTTTGGCTGGGACAATGTGGGCTGGAGAGCGAAGGAGACACTGGGTGACCGACCGCTCCAGTGACGTGTGCTGCGGTTCTCCCCGAGCAGCAAGCTGGGCAATAAGGAACGCTTACGGATGCAGTTGCCATAGATATAGTGCGTCGCAACAACAAACTCCACCTTGAGCTCCACCTTGTTCCGATCCTTATTAATGAGCCGGTTTCCAACCAATTAGTCTCACCCCGGCAACAGATTCCTGGCAGCGGGGGCTGCCAGTGGTCTCAAGGTGACAGAGAGCTTGTAAATATTTGATAGCTTTCGTCTCCACAGGCTGGAGGCCGTGTATTCAGCCATGAGAAGGAACCGCAGAGCTGGATTACCAAATGAGATATTTGACGAGCCGTTTTGATTTAATAAAAAAACATATTTTGTGTCTGTAGTTCTATTCGATGTATTCTTCCTACATACGTTTATGTTGTCCTGCAGACAAATTGGATCGTGAACATTTAATTGACTCCTAAGTCTGGATACTTTTAATAAAAATAATGTGATGTTCAGTGCATTATGGAGGGACATTAACCTTCCTCCTAGGGTTTTATTTAATAGGTAGGAGTCTTTTAATTTAGCTGGTTTTATCCGACCTACTCAGTACACATCATACATTAGACCATCTGTGCCCACACAGGCGCATCTCCATGACAACTTGACGGCTGGAAATCAACTCAAGGGCAGGTCATCCACTATATATATTGTCCCCACCCCACTCCAACCATATAGTTGTCATATATGTATCTACAGTGTATTTATAGAAACAGAATTCACTTTAAGGTGCCTCTTCCCCGTCCCAGTAAAACTAAAACGGCACCACAAGAACACAGAAGAGCACTGTCAACTGTCTTGTTGCAAACAGAATGATTTCATTGCAGCAGGAGGAGCTGGAAATATGACATATTATATACATATTATATATTGACAAGCTCGATGCAGCTTGTCAATAAACAAGTATGGCTAGATATTGACAAATTAAATAGGTGAAAGTGGAGCAAAGCATTTCCCTTTTGCACACAAATTCATCAGTACGTCTAAAATAAGAAAGGAAATGTGAAAACAACTTTGTCCATTGCTCGTCAAACACGTCTAATACAGTTATTTGTTCAAATGTGCTCTAGTTCATTCACCTCTTTTTGGAAGTACTCTCTCCAACTAAACCTTTTATATCAGTAGTACAAAACATTAGCTTCTAAAAGGAACCACCGGGGTATGAGCCGCCTTTCATGTGTAATCTTTATCCTGATAAACCCACAAAAAACTCTTTGTTACATTTTCGGATTATACTAAATGTTAAAAGGCTTTCTACTGAGGGCTTTTGCAAAATATTGCAAAAGTATTTCTTCTTCTAGGACAAAGGCAGAGCAGGGAAGAGACATGTCTGTGAAACCAGCAGGAGCTGCAGGTTTTAGTGGTGTGAATGCCACAGAGTACGTAAAGCATGCTCTGATGCGTGAGGGCAGTTTGTCTTCTTTACTTTAGTCTTCTGGTAGCCTGTCACACAGATGATGGTGCCACTGCAGACAGACGCCACCAGGGCGGTCTCAGGTCAGAGGCCAGAGGCCAGTCTCCCAGACAGAGACTTCTGCTTCCTGTTGAGTCCCGCTGGAGACGAGCGGCGGACATCTCGCCCACGGGTGACGAATGAATGCCAAGCGCTTGTCATTTAAGTCATTTGGGCATTCAAGACTGACCTTTGATCTATCATTTTACATTGTTTGGCAGTGACCTGCCACTCATATCCACAATTACCAATCTTAAGTGGGCAGTGTTATTTATGTGAGAGGGTCAGAGCTGTTTTAATGAAAAATACCCATTTAGCAACCAAATAGAAACTCAACAGTTATAAAGTAACGGATACAACATTCTAAATATAACTAAAGAGCAAAGGATTTAAGAGCAATGAGATTGCACAGTGAACATTATTTGGGAGATTTTAGTGGATCCAAGCAAAGATAAGTACAGTTCTGTTGAATTAAATGTCTTTAGCGTACCAATGTTTCTTTTTTTTAAACTCTTAACCCTTTCCCTTTTAAAGGATGTCAGAGTGTGTTCTTGTGTGTGTAGCTGAAGGCTCACGTCCCACTGCAGACCGACTAGTAAAAAAAAAAAAAAAAAAAGAAACTAGAGCTGCAGTGCTTCTCACTCCGCATCGAAAGATCATACACAGGACAGAGAAGGGGAAATAAAGAGTGACGAGAGCTGCGTGCGGCTACAATGAATCTATTCCCACTGTAATGCCTCACAAAATAAACACAGTGGCCCGAAGCATTAATATTTCTTGCACCACGGATACAAAAACAGCTGCGATCACGCAATTAATTCCTGGACAAACCACATCATTTATGTCCAGAAACCTTTTCATGCATCTTCAGTATTACGGGAGATCGACGTCCCTATCCCGACTAAAAAGATAATCACGGCAGCACAAGGTGAAATAATCATGACTCAATGTTCCACCAGAAAACATCCCTCTGGAACCCGCCATGTGGGGTCGAGACATTTTAGACATCCATCACCGGAACCCTGAAATCATGTCACCTCGTCTCAATCGTGACAAATGCAACATTGACGCCGCCGCTCCCCAAAGAAAGGAAAAAGGAGCTTTTGTTCCAAGTCACCGACATGATCTCCTTTCGGAGAGCTCAAACTGGTATCTTCCAACCACATCACAGAGTGAACCATGTTCCTTCAGGGGAAAGACGGGCTCAAAGACACAAGCTTATATCTCCCTTTCAACCATGATTCAAAGGTAATGAGCAACTCTCAATGGTGCTGGTGTATTCTGTAGGAAATGTGAAGGCTACCATGGAAACAGGTCACCTGAGAACAACAAATGAAGGGAGAAGCAGTCAGTCTCTTCTAAATACATCCATTAAGGTTTGTTTCCGAGGGAGAATCGCCATGGCAACGGTGGCTACACATTTTTGGCTCAATAATCACGAGAAGTGAAAGATTAGCTGGACCATCGGAGAGAAAAAGAGATACCGTGTGGAAAGTTCCAGCCATGAAGATGTTCCCATTTTGACGATCCAATTAGTAGCATGAATCAAACTGTGAGTCCCTTTATGTAATAACATACAGTACAAGCACAAACCTGTCGAGTATAATCAAAAGGACAGTTGACAACTCAAAGCAGTCGTCCTCACTTCCTGTGCGGAAACACCTGCTGGGCTGACTCAATTAATGTTTCAGCTGCTCCAACTGAATATAGGATAAGAGGATGCTGCACCGACACGGAAGGTTCAAAGCTATATGATCCAACACTCCACATAATGTCATTGACCCTCTCGGTCTGATAAACATGTGTCTTTCAAACTCCACACCTGTGGATTGTAACGCAGTTATCAAACGTGCACTCTCCAACCCCGGTGAAATCAACAGGGTTATTTCCTCCAGAGCCACAGAGACGTTTTACAAGAAGGAATTAAAAAGAACTGATTGCCTTTAAGAGAAGCTTTGATTCTTCTTTTTTTAATTATATATATATATATATATAAATATATAAACCTCTTATTGGATCTAAAGCACACTTGTGTTCTTTGCCACTGAAGTGCACCGCTTCCTCGTGGTAATCACAAACCTTTTCTCACTAATCTCACATTATCTCACATTAATCTCATGTGGTCAGAGACTCCACTGAACGCTCCGACATGCAGTCTGCCGAGTCATGCTGACCTCAAGACGAGCCATGGTCCATCTAATTATTGACCACAAGGGTACCGCTCGTTTCCTGCTCTCTTATTAGCTTGATAGAACCTCCAAATCAATTTCCCTCTTAATTATTAGTCCCTGGCTACCGAGGAAGCAATATTAGAAAGTAATTGCAGTGAACGACAACATTATATTACTTGTGGGATTAAGTGTATTTGTGGGTTATCGCAGTAGTTTGTGGGGGATACACATTTCAAACCGGCCCAGCTGAGCCCAATCCCTTGAGCACTTGAATCTCAAACCCATTTCTCCTGCAGTCTGTCGGAGTGTAGGACAAACAAACACAACAACAGCAGATATGAATCGGCCCAATCCACATCAAAAGGTACTTTTATCCTGTCTGCACGGTATCTTTTGTTTGGAGGGGGTGATGTTTCAAATCGGATGTGTCTGGATGAGAGTGGGGGCATAAGGCATGTTGCATTACCACGGCTGGGTTTGTGTGCACGGCCAGACGCAGGGCCTGTTCTTTGGTCTTGTTAAAGACTGCAGGCAACGACCCATCTTTTGACCTTTAAAAGGACGGCTTGGGAGAGTCAAACGGCAATGCTTTGCTCAGAAAAGGATACCAGGAAAAAAAAGAAAGAACTTTTAAATGCAATAAATCCAGGTGGCGAACTCGAGGATTCAAAACAGCAGTCCACAATCCAACGGGTGACGTCACCACATATACGTCCACTTCTTATAAACAGTCTACTATTAAACCTGAAATGACTCAAAGTAGAGCTTTGGACATCACACATACAACAACCGAACAGGCATCAACCGTTCAACCGTCTTCTATGAGACAGCCACAACGATCACAAGGTCCTGAATACATGAAAGCGACACGAGAGTACGCAGGCCTCACAGCGGAACTGAGGGGCGATGGACAAGTAAGAGAAGAGAAAACCAAAATGAGTGAGGGCAACCCGCGTGCACCAGCTGCCTCCTGCAGTCTCTCTTAAAGCCGGCGCCTGTGAGCGTCGGAAATGAGGATGAATGGAGCCGAGGCCGGGAGCCGACTGTGAGGGAAACCAACATGACTGATGATGTTATTTGTATTGCTGAGCCGAGCTGCTGCTTTAGAGGAGAGAGAAGCGGGCTCGTGGCCAAAAGGTCACGGGCTTGAATCCGAAAGGTCGGCGGAGAGAAAGGCGGTGACGAACAACCTCCACGTCCTCGGCAACTGCTGTTCAGATGCCCTTCGGAAAGGCACTCATCTTGACTGAGGTTCTACCAGGTCGCGCAAGTCTGAATTACTGCGCCAAAGTGTGGCGGTGTTTGTGCACAGTAAGCCTTTCCTGGATTAATAAAAAGGTTAAAAAAAAAACAGTGGAACAGAACATCCACCCTCTCAAAGCGCCAGGGGGCTGCCAGCTGTCTGACACCGGGACAAACGGTAGGAAGATCACAAGAGGAGGCCATTTCACAAACGAACAGCAAATTGATTTAATCCGAGAGGTTCTGGAGGATTTGGCGTGCTTCTAAAAAGCGAAAAAGGATTATCGCTGCGCTCTCATGGAGGTATCGTTGGAACCCGAGTGACAACGCGTCAGCTGAGCGGAGGCCCGAGCCGTCCTCCTGCATCAGCTGGCAGCGGCCGTTTAGTCGTTATCCATGTTGTAAGATCACAGATATGACCGAAGCACAATTCTTCAAAGACATCTTTGTGTACCTTCTGAAGAGACAGATACAGCATGTTGCCACTACATACACCCTCTGTGTTTGTTTGGACTTTTCTACCCTTTCAGGTTCAGGTTTTTGGATCAGAGTAACAATGTTAGTACTTAATATTGATTGGTGGAATACTTTTTTTTAAAGTGGACATTAAAAGTAGTTAATATCACTCTAATTTACTTTGCCTGGTGTCCCAGTGGTTTTAGTGCTCCATACTTTTAGTCCATACGGAGGCTAAGGTGACAAATTGAGCCTTGGGAGTTTTGACAATCTGGTCATTTTGTTGTCACCACCTCTGGAACCATGAAAATGAAACAGCTAATGCAGACTAGAGCCCCTCCTTTCTTATCTGTGACTACAGCTGCAGATGACTCAGCAGGTGTTAAATAACCTGAAGGAAAAGTGGGAAACGGTGCTAATATGACACTCGCTGACATTTTCCAGGTGGAAAACAAACTCGACAGCACCCACATGTTGGAGCAGATGCCTTCAATCACAGCTGAGGGCTTTGGTTTGTAGAATATATGACGATGAAGTTGACGATGAAGTTGACGGCTCGTCTCCTAGCGACGCAGCCCCTCAGATGTCACTCACCAGCTGCTGCCGTGAGAAACTCCCACCCGGAGGCTTGAAGCTTAGACGCACAATTTCATCCTCTTTTAAACTGTGCACAATAGCAACGCCATTGTTTTAATTAACAAATTGAAGTTTGACACGTACAGTCGCAGGAAGTTGCCCCTTGACTGTGTTCACGGCAGTTTCACTCGACATTCTTCTAGAGTCCCTTCTCTCTGCTGACATGAACAACGTGCTTTCTGTGGCAGAAACTTCAAGTCTGCATCCGTTCTCTGAAACCGGAGGATGAGCAAACACAAATGGGTTCCAACAAGCATGAGACACTCTTTCAAGTGTCTCATACAAGCTTCCGACACAGTGGAGGACCTTTGTCACAAACAAGGTGCTCCACTGTCAGCCCAAACAAGTACATCTACATTCACTACTACAGAGATACCAATCAATCACGAGGTGAAACTACAGGCTCTACAAACGGGCCTTTCCTTGGGGGGGGGGGGGAGCATCATACACCCACCTGGCAGCGAGATGGGCGACAGCTCGTTATAGCCCCCGAAGGAGGCATTGCGGATGAGTTTGCGTCCGTCCGGGTGCGGGGGTCGCAGCGACGCTGTACCGCCGCACGTGGAGAAACGGCGACGACTCAGCAGGCCCTCCTCCTTCATCATGGGGCCGGCCGGAGCTCCCTCGGCGTGTGCGAGGAAGGGAAGGAGGGACAAGGTAGCGCCCAGGAAACCCGAGGGTGGAAGGTTGAGGGGGGGTGGGGGGGAGGGGGTCGGGGAAACAGTCCGATCCGTCCCACGCAGCTAGTGAGCCAAGCGGATAAACCAACCAAAACACACACACACACACACACACACACACACACACACACACAGAGTAGCTCAGACACAGAACAAGTGCAGTATGCTGCTTTCCTCTACGCTTCCTTCAGCAGACTGCTCCCTTTCTCCCTTGCACACTCACACTCACTCTCTCTCTCTCTCTCTCTCTCTCTCTCTCTCTTTCTCTCTCTCTCTCTCTCTCTCTCTCTCTCTCGCTCTCTCTCCGCTCGTGTGTCTGAAAGCAGCAGCCTGTAAGTACTTAATAACAAATAAGCTGAGCCCCTCCTACTCCCTCGCTTCTGGATGGGCAGGAGAGCTGCATCTTGAAAATATCCCCCCTATGTTCTACAGCTCATCTCTCTCTACTGCTTTCTTTCTTTATTTTTTCATTGAAGGACTTAAGATTCATAGGGACGCTTTACCGCTTCCCAATTCATTGTAGTGGATTATTCATCAGGGAATTTTGTTTCTAATGACATCAGTAGGCGATGGGAAACAAAATAAGAGGATATGGCTGATTGGCTTTTTTTTGTGTGTGTGTGTATATATATATATATATATATATATATATATATGTGCTAAACATGAGTCAATGCAACAAGCAGATGCATAAAGCTCCAGCTGCTACTCGTGCTCCTGCCTTCCTGCTAGAGGCTGATGCAGGCAGGTAGCAGCTAGTGTGGCTGACGGACAGGCTGCCCAGCCAGCAGAGGGTGGCGCTAAAAGGGTTGTTGTGCCTTACAGACCACGAGGAGTTAATGAATATCCAGGTTAGTAGCCGTGAAATGTCCCTTTAGGACACTGTATGTTCATGCACCCCCTCCTCTTCATCTCTCAAGGTATGCAGCTTGTAGACTGTGAAAGCTATGCATCACACACACACACACACACACACACACACACACACACACACACACACACACACACACACACACACACACACACACACACACACACACACACACACACACACACACACACACACACACACACACACACACACACACACACACACACACACACACCATTGGCTCTATTGAGGACAGAAGATCACACCAGTGCTCTGTTAACCATACTATATTCCGCAGACGTAAACCAATCACTTTCAAGCACAGGCCATCTATCAGACCGACAAATAGCTCCAGTGTAACATTGTTTTTTGTTGACTGATATCTGTGGAGAAATGTTATCACAATGATGCCAATCCAGCTGCATTTTAGCAGAATTAATGTGGCTCAGACCAGAGGAAAATATATATTTTTACTTCTATGAGAAATTGAGCTCTTTAGCCAAGTTATGCTGTTTTCTTTATTAAAAAAGGCGACATTTTTTTTTGGTTGCTGTGATAAAAGCTGTGAGAAATAATCATTTCTGCAAGGGCACCAACGGTTACTGTATCTCTGCAGAAATGAATAGCCTTGGCTGGCACCGGGCCTTATCTACGAAACCCAATCTGCTGTTGATCCTTCCTCATATTGCCGCCATCATCTTAATCTGCCTTTCAGCGAACTTGTGCCTTTCTTCGCTTTCCATTTCAGCATTTTTAAAGACGTACAGCATCCTGCTGGCACCAAACCGTGCTACCCACTGTCTGTGAGGACATTCACTCCCAGAGAGCTCAGAGAAGTAAACAGCGTGATCCCCTCCAGAACAGCTGTCCCAGAGCCAACTGATGAATCTGCGGCTCCAATGTGCTTTGATTAACACAGGTAATTAGGGTGTTCAGTGTGTCCCAGACCTAATTAACCTGCTTGTAGAGGAAAAGCCCATTTATGCTGCTCCAATGGCACTTGAGAAACATTGGCTCAGTATAGTCATCATCTGGGTCATTTTTCCAAGTTATTTCTAGTCAGGCAAATCCGACACCCCACCACATACCAAATAGAGCTAATCCATAGCCAAGCATGGCTTCGTCCTACTGTAAACATTCAGTCCTACGGATACAGTGTTTGCCTTCTGAACTCCCGGCACTGATAAACCATTGCAAACACTCATTTTAAAATTCCATCCACCCTTCTCTTAAAAGCATTCTCGCCACTCAGCATCCCAATGTGAGCTGCAGTCCAGTCGACACCATGCAAGTGATACATACACCGCAGACAGTGGGTCACATGCAAACACACATACAGTATGTGGTCTTACATAAATGCGACACGGGGACCCTGTTAAGCCCGGGATTAGCTTCTCAACAAAGAGGCTTTCTGAACACGCGCCTACAGGTATCTCGGCCAGTCACTTTAAAGAATAGCAGGATCTTTTAGCGGGTCTTCTTGTCCACATTTTGTCGGTAAACGCCATCTCACCATGGTGCGATCTTTCTATCCTCACGAGAGCCACCTCACATAGACAATGCACACGTACGATACCGACGTCATCACAGGGAGGGGGACTCCACGTGAGCAGAGCTAGAGAGGTAGAACACAGACGTCAAGCGCTAACAAGCACGACTACTACTGCACACTGTACCTTGATTTCCTTCCGGCTAAAACGTAAAGAAAAGTTTGCAAAGGTCAAGTGTTGACAGGACCCCAATAGTCCAAACCATGCTAGGATCCCCTCCTTGCTTTAGGTCCAGGTCGTGTCAGTCCAGGCAAGCCATCGGCCGTCCGGGCAGAGCTCAGGCCCCGAGGCCGGGATATTCTCCATTGCTTCGTCCTGTCCTCCTGTACTTCCACTGACTCTTTTCGTTATCTCCGGTGCACGTCTCGGTCTCCCAGGGCTCAGCGGGAGAAGGGACGCCGGATTGGCAGTGGCTGAGAGAGTGGATAAGTCCAGCCCCCTCTGATGTGGTTAACCTCGTCTGACAGGGCATAATCCCTGAGGCTGATCTTAAATCCATGCTGACCCCACCTGCTCTTTGCTCTCGCCTCGCCGACCAACTCACTTCCGTTCAAGTATATTCTTAATTTCTTAGTTGTTTTTTTTCAATCTCTTTCTCAGTCATCTCACTATCTTATCATCCCTCCCTCCCCCCCTCCCTCCCCAGCCGCCGCTGCTTCGCTCTCCAGCACATAGACTCTCCCGTTTACCTGGAAAGACGACGGGCCAGCCAGTGAAAGGCGGTCAAAGCGAGAGCCAGCTCCAAAGCGGATTGAGGGAGCCTCGTCAAACAACCTCCTGGGTTTATTCTGGTTGTCAGTGAGTCATAATGGAAGAGAAGGGCTCACTTGGCAGCCAGACCACGGACACCAGAGTTGGTCTGTGTGTACGCGGATGCTCCAGCTCCATTATGAAAACAGTCCGACCAACATTGCATTTTTTTTTTAAATTAAATGTTATTTGATTTGGGGGGGGAGAAAGAATAGTTAAAGAGTTGTGACCAATACATGTACTCAGCGTTGAAAAGCATACTTTGTTCTCTTGTTACATTATCTTTATGTGCGATAAGTTCAGTCGATCATATTGCGATAATGTCCTATGGCTGTCCTCAACCACAGAAAAACAGACCTGGCAATAAGGGCATCAGTCAGAGAGGCTGAAGCTGAAGCCCTCCTTGTTGGCACTCCACACCAGGTTCAGCCATCCTCCATAACTCATCTCACCTTCGATGGTCAGGTCATACCCCTCTCCTCCACAGTCACTCATCTAGGAGTTAGGTTTGATCCTCCTCCTTTTATCATCTCAAAAACATCTCCAAACTCCGCCCCACTTTAACCCTGTCAGATGCAGAGAAGCTCGTCCACGCCTTTATCTCCTCTAGACTGGACTACTGTAATTCACTCTTCACTGGGATCACTGGCAAGAACATCCAGAAACTACAATACATTCAAAACAGCGCTGCCAGGATCCTGATGAGAGTCTCTCCACTCTCTCCACTGGCTCCCCGTCTCAACCCGGATTGACTACAAAGTCCTACTCCTCACCCATAAATGCATAAATGGACATGCACCTCCCTACCTACAAGAACTCATTACTCCCCAAACCTCTACCCGCACCCTCAGATCTACAAACAGCTCTCTCCTCCGGGTCCCCAACAACAAGCTCCGCCCCATGGGCGACCGGCCTTCTGCTCAGCAGCGCCCCGCTTATGGAACATCTCCCTGACCACCTGAGGGCAACACAGACACTGGACGCTTTTAAGACTGGCCTAAAAACCTTTTTATTCAGTTTATGACTTTAAGTTGAGTTTTATGACAAAGATGACCCTGAAGAAACTGGAACGCTCCACAACCAAAGACTTGAGACTGATGATTATGTTTCTCAGTCACAGGTCATTCAGGTTTTTACCCCCGTCTAGTGCATTAACACACGCCGAGATATTGATCGGATGATTTCCCACCTTTGGCAGTAATTTCATTAAAACATATCAGGAAATGTGAAAGCAGGTTTTATTTGGTTACGAAAGCCAAAGACGTCGTCGTCAGCTCCTTCTTCGGAGAGGGTAGAGGGAGAATTTGCTTACTGTCCAAACCCCCATGTAAAGTAAACAAGAGGGTTTTACAGAGTGATGTACTAGTGTCTAAATATAGCACACTGGCCAATCAGAGGAGGCCCTTCACTCTGGTACAATCAAATGTGATTATGTTCCAACAGAATTTGTGACAATTATCCTCTAGAAACCATGCAAGCTGTTTCCTGTGCAGCATCAAGTTATCGTCATAATCCATCTTGGCACGTTACTACGACCTACTTCTCAAATCAGATTGAACTATGTGCTTACCTCGTGACTTTAGGGTACAAATGAAAAGTGAAGCATCAGTCATTTATGACTGCAGCCAAAGGGGAGAGAACAAAACTGTATCTTGAAACATTGGTCAAGAAAAACAAATGAAGGCATACACTGTCATCACTTTGACGCAGGACCTAAGGCTAGTAGAACTGAAATCCGTTGCCATGGATACACATTTTGTGCTGCAGGGAGTTGAGGATCAGAAGAAAAAAAGGCTTCCATGCTGTTTTTGCCGACTCGTGCTTCACGGACGCAGCTCTGTTAGAAGGTGATGCTGCTGGACAGACGAGAGCCACGTCAGCCTGTAGGTCTGCTGCTGCTAAACACCATCTCCTTTTATGTACTAACACGAGTCAACCGGACTACACTGTGCAGAACAGATGCAGGACAACTGCACAAAGGGGGACATCAACTACGATGTTTGTGTGAAGTGCATGAAGCCCTAATCTTGACAGGGCAGCCGCTGAAAAGAAGAATGATTGATATTACTGTATACACATACAAACCCATCATACGACGCGTGACAGAGCTGTCAGACGATATGATGCGTGTTATATGTTGCGTGGAGGGCTGTGAATGTATTCCTGTGTTATGCTCACTCCCTCTTGTGGTTGGATGTGAGGTGTGCAGCTTTCTGAAAAACAGAAACCCGAGCTTTTACTGCAAATGTATTCATGCAAAGGGGGCGGCGCTATAATCGACTGCTTAGGTTTCGATTCCCAGCTGGCTGAACCGTTTCCTGTCGCTCTCTCTCTACACTGTCACCTTTGAGCTGTGACCCAAACCTTGAACAACCAAATGGAAAAGCCAACACATTTGCCGTTTGAGATTTGAAAGATGTACAACTCAGAAATCTTTTGGATTATCAAATCCAGCAGTGAAGAAACTGGTGAGATGTGGCCTCTTATCTGGATCACAACTACCAGCCAACTGCAGGCCAAGCACTGCTAATGAAAACATACACAAATATACTAAAACAGTTTTGACGTGTCTTGCCCTGCCCATCACTGGAGAATTTTTATTTTCTACTTCCCAATTTTGCAGCGCTGTCATAATTCAATTCAATTCCATTTATTTTGTATAGCCCAAAATCACAAATTTGTCTTAGAGGGCTTTACAATCTATACACATACTACAACCTCGGTCCCACAAAAAACCCAGGGAACAAAAATGGAAGGACACAGAGCAACAGAGGAGGATCCCTCTCCCAGGTGATAGATGTCATGTCATTTTCATCAAAAGAAAAAAGAAAGCCGACTAAACAAACCGTTGACCAAAACAGATACTGAGAACATCAAAATCTTTCAGTACAGCCCAAGCAGAGAATCCACAAGAGGGCGACGTAACACAAGAACAAGGTCCAAGCAGTGTGATGAGGGGGTGACGTAAGACCCCGGCCGGATCTATCTGTGAGCTTATTTCTCGACAGTTATGCATCCTTAATTTGATCTGTTCCTAATCTGAAGCCCAGCAGGATGCCTCTCTGCACTGAGCTGCCAATCAAACCAAATGAGGCCATCTACAGCCATACTGACACATTCTGATGACCTTTTCCAACGACAGAGCTCCAAGGTTGAGGGTAACGGGCTCTATAGAGCAACGACAGGAGTCTAACCTGGTCTGGAGTTTACCACAAGTGCCCCTGCTGAGTTACGCCTTCTTTTGGTTTAGAGATCGTACACAGCGGATCTAATGATCCTCAGGGATCTACTGCATATAAAACATTCGCTATCAGCGTTACAAACGCAGCAAAAAACTAGAGAACATCGCACGATGGGGTCCCAACGGCCACATTGGGCCAAGGGGCGTAAAGTGAGTGTGTGGGAACTGGCCCCTTCCCCACTTCCTCCTTGTTGAAAAAAGCATCGATTCATTGAATGTTTTGTTTTAAACCACTAACTCACTCTGTGACTTTTACTTTGAACAACAACAAAAAAACAACATTGTTATTTATTGAGATCGACAATTTATTACCAAAGCGTTTGTCACATTTTGCCACAATTGCACATAGATCTAACAACACAATAACGAGAGGACATAAACCTGATCAAACCCTGCAGGTTTATTGTTGTGCATCAGCAGGCAGTAGAATGCTGAATGACCTGAATTAAGTTTTATAACTTTTTCACAATGAAACCTATGCAGGAAGTGTTGGATTTATTGAACGGGGGAAGTTAGAAAAGTATTGTTACAAAGCAAAAACTAAGATTAGTTATTATACAGGTAAACATGGTGTTTGTACATTGAATAGCAGCAACTTAATTAGGCTTATTGGCTCACATGAGAAAACT
The DNA here is from genome assembly GCF_009769545.1 of Cyclopterus lumpus. Classification (NCBI taxonomy): domain Eukaryota; kingdom Metazoa; phylum Chordata; class Actinopteri; order Perciformes; family Cyclopteridae; genus Cyclopterus; species Cyclopterus lumpus. Next base: position 2,910,041 of record NC_046988.1, read on the forward strand.
AAGAGACTTCTTACTGAAATACAATACGATACTTACAAAACAGGCAAATTAGAGATACAGGTCTCTGTATTAATAAATAAGAGGTACTTGAACTAAGTGAAGACCCTGGCCACTTTATTTATGAATTTACAGTTTTTGTCATAATACTTAGTTTTTTTCTTTTAAATGAGCTGTATTTATCTTCCTGAATTAGAATATGGCGCGAGTGCAGGTAATAAAAAGCTTAAAAGAGTTCAAGAGGTCATTTATGAAGTCGTAAAAAAGGAAAGGGTGTTAAGCTGCGAGTATATTTTCATCTAAAAATAATCCTTGGAGCTCAGTGTAATGCCGCACAAACCAAACATAAAGTTCAAGCCGGACATTTGAAAGCGGGCCTCCTTGCGGTGAAGAGTCTTACCGTGACTGTAGCTGACCCCCGGGCTGAGGCTGGAGGGGCTGGCGACGTGCTCCCTGTTGGGCGTTTGGAGGCCCGCCTCCTTCTCCTTGTCCCGCTCCTTCACCTGGCGCTGGCTCATCCTGCCTGGTGTCAGAAGGAGGGTGTCATCACCGCACACTACGGCAGCTACAGACGGAGGGATGGAGAGAGGCAGCCAGGAGGGATGGGAAAGGGTGGGAGACGAGAGAGAAGACAGGGGGACGTGAAAGGAGACATCAGACATGTCTTACTTTGCATCAGCGAACATCTACAGCCCTCTTCGTATGCAACTGTAGTTTTCATCCGGGTCTTAAGATTGGAAAGAGAGGCGCTTCGTGAGCGTTGTTTACCTGCTGCTAATGAAGCGAGCAGGCTAGCTGTTCCTCGGGAGCTCATTGTGGTTTGGCAGGAGACCAAAAATAAATGTATGAAATGAAAACAGTTCCATCTCTGCTTTAAGAGAGAGAAGCTGCATGCTTTGGTTACACGGTGGCTCCTAGCAAGTACTCCATATAAAGCTCAATACAGCTGGAGTATCAAAACAAAGCAGCAGATATGGGAATGCTTTTGACGTGGAACTTGTTGGCTTTTCCATACCATAATTCATACGTAGTTGGAATGACACGGTGTGAATAGGGACATCATGAAATAATTCATACGTAGTTGGAATGACACGGTGTGAATAGGGACATCATGAAATAATTCATACGTAGTTGTTCAAATTAGCTGAGCTACTACACAATCTTGCCATGAGTTTCTGATTATTATGGGAGAAAATCATGGTGACACGATTTCCCAAAATACACTGCTCACATAATCCTGTTTGGTTAAAAGGGTTTGAATCTCAACAACAGCAGTGAGAAACCCAGTGGTAAGAAAGTGGAATGAAAGGAAATGGGTTGAAAAATCTGCACGTACAAAGAAAGCCCGGGGCTAAGTTAATGTCAAAGAGACTGCATGCAAATGCTGCTACAAGACAATCTGCAGTTAATGGTTTATTAATGAGGTTGGATAAACTTCAGTGCTGGCAGAGCAATCAAGAAAACTGTTAGGTTTAAGTACACTAAAATCATGGAACAATGACGCCGTCTCCTTTTGACAGCGCTTGTCCAAAGGAGATTGTGGAAAACGGGTGCATGTATGTTATCTCTTTGCCTTTCTTAAATAAACACACGCTCCCCTTACGTTTTATCTACCCCCTTCATGGCACTCTGAGATTCTTGGATGAAGAGTGCCTTACAAATAGAATGCATTATTCATTATTATTATAACCGTGCTGACCCTTCCCCTGACTGTGTGCCCTCAGCTCTTCCTCTGAATGGTCACTGGCTTACCGGAGGTGGCATGGTGCTCTCTCAACTCTGCGTGCTGCTGGCAGGCGGAAAAAGAAAAGTACAAGAGGGGTGGAGATTTAAAAATGTTAAAAAAAAAAGGTGATGGTCGGGGAACGGGGAACAGAGAGAGAGAGAGAGAGAGAGAGAGATTGAAAAAGTTTGTCAGAGATTTTGGATAAAGATTAAAGGAAGGGAATGGAGGGCGTCCACCATGTGTTGTTGACCAGATGTTGACCAGATGTTGGTAATGGCAGGTTTGCGTGAGGCAGCATCAGCAACGGGAGCAGCAGGAGACGCCACAGCCACACAGGACGACAACAAATAATAAGAAAAGAGGAGACAAGAGACAGAAAACAAAAGAAAGAACAGACATTAGTTCAACCAAAAATATTAACGGAGGACACAACTTGACATAAAACAGGCAACAGATCGAGCCAATGGCGGAGATAATGATGGGGGGGAGTGGGTAATACAAGAGAATTGACACATACACACACACACACACACACACACACACACAAACAACACAACATTGAAATATCAACTGGCACACTTTGAGGAGTTAATTTTGAGCCCTGTGTAGTAATACAGTAGTAATAGTGTTTACAGTAGCAGCTATAATGTTTTGTGTGCTAGCATGCTAACACAGTTTTACAATGTGACCCCATGACAGCACGTTGGTAAAAAAGTGAATTAATAAGTTCTTACAATTCATCCCCCAAAAAGCCTGAATTTGTGTTAAAATCCATTGAACACTTGACATATTTAACTTGAACCCACAAACACCAGCTTCATGGTGAAGCAATAGTCAGTGGATCACCAAAATCATTTGCATACATCATCTGGGAACCACGAATGTACGTCTATGACACGAGTAAAAACAGGCCATGAAACCGGGCTTTAGTGTGATTGACGGGTGGCTACCACACCGTTGTCTCCTCCACAGGTTTCCCAGTTTTTGTCTTTAAGCCTTTCACAGTGCGCTATGAGTTCATGAAAGTTAATTAACAACATTAACAATTTGTGTGGCTGCCGCGGATCGCGTGGAAAACTGACTAACGTCAGTCATACCTGAAACGACGCCAGATTGCCCTAATCCAGGCGGACGAAACCCAACCACAGGGAGGTCAGCAAGGAGGGAGACAAAGAGAACAATGCCACTGATTGGATATTTCTTAGTTAATCAGGAAGGGGAAAGCAAAATACTAAGTCCTGATTGGTTAGGAACCTTAGAGCCACTGTCTGAGAGGATAAACAATTCCCGAGAGCTGCTTACAACAATAAGGCGAACGGATTAGGTAACTTTCACTGCGCGTCAGAGGTCAATTAACAAGGCTTTGTGAGAGAGGCATCAACAGAGTGGTTTTCTCATTTAATCTTGGCTCAGCTCAATATCCTGGCGGTGGGAAAGTTGGCCACTCCCTCTGGGTTGCAAAACACTGGCCTACGGTCATGAGGGCACGGAGGTCAGCAGAGTTTGGGACATGAAGGATTCCTGGATAGTACTTCTGAAACAATCTTCTGCTTTTCCAACCAGTGTGATAATTCTGCCGTCCATGATCACAGCCTGAGCCGATCCCAAAACAAGACAATCACATTTTCTGTTTGGGTCAGCAAAAGAAGATAAACTCATGGCAAGTTGCCAACTTCTGCAACTGACAGACTTTAAACTCTGTGTCCTCACGTGATGATTAGTACCGATTAATTATTCAGAGTGTGTGTGTGTGTGTGTGTGTGTGTGTGTGTGTGTGTGTGTGTGGGTGGGGGGGGGGGAAGAGAGATTGACTGAGAGAGAAAGTGAGCGGCTATGAATAATCTTAAAGTGTCACTAAGAAAATTTTAAAAACTGTGACAAAGCAGCGTCAGAGGAGTTTTACTGGCACAGTGTAATGAGAGACCCAGTTGGATCCTGACATGTGACAGGCCTGTATTAGCATTTTAAAAAAGCTTTCTTGATGAAACATTAACAATCAAGTTCTGCGGAGGCTGGTGTGTGATCTAATTGCATGGCAGGCCAATCAAAGGGGTTCTTTCTACGTGGGGATGTGTCTGTTTGGATTGTACAGTTTAAAGTATACAGTCGGAGAAAGTGTTGAAATACATCTCTCCAGAATGACTCTAAGCTGGGACACAGCCAGTCCCTCGCAGTTGGAGTGGACTCCGATGATGGACTGGCACACTTAAGAGGACGTGCACCTGTCGGAGAATAAAAGAGGGAGTGGTCGATATCTTCCCCCAAGCTGCTTTTATTTTGGTTTAAGGGGCACAGTTCAGGCCTGATATTTGATCACAGAGAACCTTTATGGGACTCTTTAGTTATTGAATTAAAGGCAAGAGCCAGATCGATGAAACTGGTGTCAGGTGCCTCGGGAAGGCAGGATATTCGACACGGCCTTCAGTAGGTTAAGTCCAGACAGTGGATCGAACAAGAAAAACTATTTTGAGTTGCAGTTTTTATACAGTTCAGGGATGGGGGATTCAGGATGTTCTCTATAGGATCAAGTCCCAAACTGTTTGGCAGGACATTTCAGAAGAAGTGTTTGAGTTGAAGACAAATTGATCCTCCATTGAAGGTTTCCACATGAAATTCCGAGCATTAATATAGCAGCTAACAAACATTTGCTCTGTCAAGATACATAGTACAGCAGGAATGAGTCCTAAAAGCCAGAAATTTGCTCTTCCTGAGCTCTTTTTGTTTTTTGTCTGTGGATGACACAAGCTTAAGAGATTTAAACTTAACATAAACACTTCTGACTTTGTCTTTAAAAAGGCAGATGTTACCAAGTGGCTGAATGAGACTAGCCCGCCTTTAGCTTGGTGGTGGAGATATGAAGTCATATGAACAATGCGCAGTTTGTTATTAGTAGTGTTTATTCTCCATTTGTGAAGATTATATTGGCAAACACAATGTGTAAGTATCATAAACCTTTGTTTGCCACAGAGTTTAGTGTTCTGCAATAATCCAACATGCTAATAAAACATTGAGAGCCACTGGATCAGCTGTCGCCATGTTGAGAGCCACGCGGAGGCAGTCGACGTATCCTTCGTTTTGAGGGTAGCACCTTTAATGTCACAAAACTAGAAATCGGGAGCAGACCTGGGAGACTAATTCCTCTTTTCTGGAATATGTATGGTGAACATGTAAGACAAAATATAAATTAAAACATATCCTTAAATCATTTTAATCATTTTCCACAAAAAAAGCACTCAAAAGGTCTGAAGAAAGGTTCATTTGAACCAAATCCACATTACTTTCCATCAACAGCCCCATACATCTACCTTCATGAGCCGCCCAACACAACCACATTCTTTTGTTAGACAGCAGATGGGCTTTGGTGACCCCGTTTGTCCCAAACATCAGGTCTTAGAGTGAAGCAATCAATGGCACCAGGATGTTAGTGGACATGCTGCATTGTGAGGCTGAAAATACAGAGAACAAGGCGTGGCAGGTACCGCTGCGCTACAGGACGGCGTGCAGCCCGCGGTGCTTGATAAAGGCAAAGTCAGATGATATGACTCAAACAGACGTCACGGTGACGGCTCGCACATTTAGAGCCCAAATTAGTCTGCTGTTCTGCCGCGAAGGACAAAACATAATAGAGATGTAATGTTTGGACCATCATAATAATATATATATATATATATATATATATATATATATATATATATATATATATATATATATATATATATATATATATATCCCTGCATGCATGTCAGACAACCTTCCGTGGATTAACAGAGGTAAAAAGAAAGGGAAAAACTGAACAATGACATCATTAGCTCAAGGTACTTGGTTGTCGAGGGGGAAAACAGAAACCGATTTTGTGGGCTACTTGGGAGGTTTTACTGTTTTATTTGTCGTACTTTACCTGTACAAACGCCTCCAATAGCTGCGCCATTCACCAATGTGTTCCTTTCTGCAGAAGTTGGATTTACATGCCTTCACATGTACGGTTTAAAGTTAGTGGAGTTTGCTGAGATTATCAACTATCACACCATACTTTAGCACCTTTACTAGCAATGTTACTTTAACGAGACTAAGCGCCCACTGTGAGCTGCCAATAGCCAGTATTCATCTGGTGTTTTGGGCTCCCATTCATTGTTTTGACCCCCAGCTCTCTAAAGTAATGCCCAACACACAATTGAAACCATTGCTCCTGGCCAGAGTTGAATCACAAACTGTAACTTTGTAGGCAAAATAAGCGAACGTTGATATGATCCTGAACATAACAAAGCCCTTTCAGATGGCAACGTGATCTGTTTGGAGGAGCTCTGATAGATGCAGTGGTACTACAGGTGGGATGCAGTGGTACTACAGGTGGGGCGCAGTGGTACTACAGGTGGGGCACAGTGGTATTACAGGTGGGGCGCAGTGGTACTACAGGTGGGATGCAGTGGTACTACAGGTGGGGCGCAGTGGTACTACAGGTGGGATGCAGTGGTACTACAGGTGGGATGCAGTGGTACTACAGGTGGGGCGCAGTGGTACTACAGGTGCGATGCAGTGGTACTACAGGTGGGGCGCAGTGGTACTACAGGTGGGGCACAGTGGTATTACAGGTGGGGCGCAGTGGTACTACAGGTGGGATGCAGTGGTACTACAGGTGGGGCGCAGTGGTACTACAGGTGCGATGCAGTGGTACTACAGGTGGGGCGCAGTGGTACTACAGGTGGGGCGCAGTGGTACTACAGGTGGGGCGTAGTGGTATTACAGGTGGGATGCAGTGGTACTACAGGTGGGGCGCAGTGGTACTACAGGTGGGATGCAGTGGTACTACAGGTGGGGCGTAGTGGTACTACAGGTGGGATGCAGTGGTACTACAGGTGGGGCGTAGTGGTACTACAGGTGGGATGCAGTGGTACTACAGGTGGGATGCAGTGGTACTACAGGTGGGGCGTAGTGGTACTACAGGTGGGGCGCAGTGGTACTACAGGTGGGATGCAGTGGTACTACAGGTGGGGCGTAGTGGTACTACAGGTGGGATGCAGTGGTACTACAGGTGGGATGCAGTGGTACTACAGGTGGGGCGTAGTGGTACTACAGGTGGGGCGTAGTGGTACTACAGGTGGGGAGCAGTACTACAGGTGGGATGCAATTGGTACTACAGGTGGGGTGCAATGGTACTACAGGTGGTGTGCAGTGGGAAATGCAGAAAGACCTTTAAAAAAAATAGTTATAGTGGAAAGCAGGCTCATTGCAGCCACTAATACTGATAAAACGTGATGCTCACACATATCTGCACTAGTTTTGTTTTGCACATGTTGCACGTTTTTGTTGTTTTGAAAAGTTATGCAGTGTAAAACTCAGTAAAACTCTTTATTGCCAAATATTTGAACTTATTTAGTTTAGTTTTTCACACGTTGAAACGATATTTCAGTGCAAAACGGGTTAATTACAGCCCCAATAAACTATTTCTTTTGCCAAATATTAGTAATTTTTTGCGCAGATAGAACTCTGTTTGCATTGTTCTAAAAGTTATTTCAATAACATTTCAACATAGACAATTTAGTTACAATTTTGTTAGGGCGGTGGGGCATGAGCTAGGAGAACGTTGAAATCATTTACAAGGACCACACAAGGTTTCCTGGACTGGTTTTCCAGGTTGAGTGTGAATCCTGACCTCTGAACTCTGCCGTGCAGGGTCCTCTGGTATCTTCATTTATTTCCACATCCATTCCCACACTTGCACATATGTCCCTACATTGTATCCCACCGACACAAGTTTATCATAGTGATTCAAGATTTATCACAGAGTTCAACTGCATGGAGAAATTAGTAAAAAAAATGAGCATATATATATATATATATATATATATATATTGTATATGCACACAGTGTCACAGAAATTACACTCATCTCCAAACACTGCCTTAACGCAGCACGCTCTCTCTGCTTACGTGGGATAAAATGCCATGACATATTACATAATGTTTAAACATCACTCGCAGCAGATTTTTGACCCAGTTTCTTTTTTTAGTAGCAGGGAAAACAGAGATGACAAAATAATTTTTTGTTTTGTTTGTTTTTCTATATCTGAAGGGCACCTTTTGCCATTTATTCAGCTTTGAATCAAAATATGTTGCTATAAAAAGGCAAAACATAAATGCTGGTCCAATACTGAACAGTCCTTTGCATTTCAAGTATTTTCATTTTTTTTTTATGGAAAAAGGTTCAAACTTTAAGGGGACTGGGGAAAAACAATAGAAGAGACAGGCGCTCGACTTCTGCTGAGCAGCTGAGTCATTTGTGAAGGTGCACTCATTTTATTAGTTTGCTTACTCATCAAGCTGAATGATGAGTAAGACAGATGGGTGACAGATGGGTTTTTGATGAAGGTGGAAGGGAGAGCTGTCTAACAAGATACCCTTTAGATGTGGTAACTGCAAAGGCCATGGTCTATATGATTCATCAAGCAGTATTTTAATGTTTGTTTAATGTATTTATAATGTTAACGCTAAATTATGCCTGGCTTTTGTGTTAGTTCACATTCTCCTCCAGAACATTTCCCTCGTAAAATGAGTATGAGAATTTAGCAACACAAGTATTCATTAGGGAAAAAAGAAGCAACGTAACAAATTGTCACGGTCTTATCTGTGCGTCTGCCCATCCTGTCCTCTACTGTATGGAGATACAGACTGTACGGACGCACCATCGCTAAAACATCCGATCACGTGGTCCCACAGAGTGGGACCTGAGCCGACCGTTGGCCAAGATGCTGGCCGCAGTGAGGCCTGAGCCAAGGGAGTCAACACGAGTCCTTCAATTGAACAGAAGGCAGACAGGGAGGAGTCGACGACATCACAATTAGAGAACGGGCAGATGGAGAGCAGATGACTTAGCGAGTGCACATTTCCTTTCCGATGTGTAAAAAGAAGGAAAAAAAAGGTACAATTTCAGACACTGTCTAGGACGGTGCCAAGCATTAAGATGCTCTGCGTCTCAGTGCCGGGGACCTCGCTGCAGTGCACAGATTAATGACAATGGATAACACACATGTACCCCTCATCTTGTGTATGGATGTATACACACAAGCACATAAACCCACCTGCAGACAGTTACAGTAGTAAACTACCAGGTGGCATTGGTGTGGAGAACAACCAAGAGTGAAGACAGACTGAGTCCTCCTCTTTCTCTTTTCTTTCAATGCTTACTTTTCACTCCATCTCATCATTTGCTTACTTGGCGTCATGAATCTCGTTTGAAGTAACCTTTTCTTAGTGGCATTGAAGAATAAAGGGAATAACTTCACCCTTTTTTTTTATAATTGAAATACATTACAGCTAATGGCTCTAAAAGTGTTTTTTAATATATAATGTATTGGGAGTATTTCACTTCTGCTCCAGATATGGGTGGAGGAAATGTGAAGCCTTGTATGGCCCGACAGGAAATCTATAAAGAGATAATTGTCAGCAGCAGGGCACATTTCTGACACTGGAGCAAACCAGAGCAATCTCACTGGCTTTCTGTTTTTTATCCTCTCTCTCCGTTGCTAACATAACAACTAATGAAGTTGCATCAGAGGGGACTGGGAAGCAAATAGATGCCTGTTCGGTGTCGGGTCTACAGTCGTTTGAACAATATTGTCTCTTGTCCATGGTTTTATCTTTCATGAGGAAGGAACAGGAGGGGGAGGGGGTGTATCGGCTCCACATTCGACCTCACGGGCTGCAGACAGTATTTCATTAGACTGTAGCAGTGTTTCAGCACCTCGGCCTTCAGAATAGACGAGGTGGTGGGTAGATGGGTGCGTCCATGGGCCTCACATGGCGTGGAGTCTCAGTTGCATCACTGCGGGGGAGGGGGTTAAGGACAGCATGGAGGTGACAGGGTGCATGTTCTAAAGAGGAAGGACGGCAGCAATATCGACAATAGTCGTGATGGAGAAATCAGGTTTGGTGTAGTACTACGACAGAATAATGCTATTTCATGCTTCATAATATTAGTATCTACCAGTCTTGGATAGCTGAAGAGTCCAGCAGGTGGTTTGTAGTGGATTATATACAATTTTAAGAGCTTGAGTTAACAACAGCGTGTATATTTATCAGGGTTTGACACACAAACCTCGAAAGAGCTGGCAGGATAACGTTGTCTTCCTATGCCAAAGACAGAAACATGGAAACAGGCACGGCTTCGCCTCAACCAGTTGCAGCAACACATGCTGCTCTTTATTAATAATGGATCCACTGATAACAATTTAATATCATACCACGTACATGTAATACCTTTCCTGCTTCCACTAAAGTATTTAACTTGAGTGTGATTTTGAATGCAGGACATTTACTTGTAAAATTTAAAATCCTTACGGTGTTGCTACTTCTTCTGAAGTAAAGGATTTGAATACTTGTTCCACCACTGAAAACGTCCAGCATGAACAACATTTCAGACCGAATAATGACAACAAGCAAAGTGGCAATTCAATCTGATGACCAGATTTCCTTTAGGCGATTACATTGAAGTGTTTTGGTGGTCTGAATTGAAAACTCTCACTTAAGCTCACTGTGTAATATCACTTGATTGTTCTATAACGGTTCCCTGTCCCAGGAAGCCGCATCGAGTCAAAACCCCCGGACTCCGGCAGCGTAAAATTAACACGGGCCTCGGCCGGAACTATCAATCTGATTACACTCACTCCGGCCCAGCTGCCTGCCCTCCTGTGCTGCAGCCAAGATTCCAGCAGAGCCTCTTTTGTGGGCAAAAAAAAAAAGAAGTACTAATTAACAACCATTCCTGGAAATCTGTTTCGTAATTGCATCCCAGCAAAGATTGGTTAACACATGGTCACACATTTAGGTAGCAATTATGAGTCCTGATTGGCATTTCTTTAATTTTTTTATGTTAATTCATACAAGATGGACAATCTAAATACTATACTTGAAAGCATCACTGGGACTCCTAGAGAAATGCTGCATTGAGTAGCTTTCGCACTGTTTTTTCCTCCATCTTCTGTTGCAAGAAACCAGAAACTGACCCCCCCTCTCAGTCACTAGCCTCGATTAGGGCCATAGATTGTCTATAAGCCTGCAGCAGGGCTCCCAGTGCAGACACAGTCCATCTGAAAGAGAGGACCCTTAAGCGGCAAATACTGGGTCAAGCAACCCTCCCCACCACGCTATTGGGAGCAGCATGATCTGCGTTAGCTATCCATGAAGCCCTTGAGCAAAGTGTGGTCTGGGTGCGTTCAGTGACCGAGGAGACGGCAAGATGGAGTGGAAACAACACGGCAGACTCTCCGTCCAAGTGTGAAACCTTCCAACAAAGACAAGGCAGAAGTTAAAAAGCTAACGTTTTATGGCAACAAGTTATGTTCCAAGGCTGACTGACAGTTTTTTAAAAACTTTTCTACATCTTCATTGGAACAAATCCTGTACACAGTATGATGAACTTCAAATACAGTCCAAGCCGTCCACTCCCGTTTCCCGTTTTGACGCTTGATGGTGTTGAGGTTCACTTTGAAGAAAGAGAGGAAATGCGTACCGTGTGTCCGGTCGGCCCGGGGAGGTGAGCCTGTCTCCGCTACAGCTTCTCGGTCTGACTAAACCGTGGTACGACAGGCCACTGAGCTCAGCCCCGTCTCCCCACGCACACTGACACACACACACACACTAAACACTGAAGGGAGGAGACAAGGCAGCGAGAACGAGTATTCAAGACCCTCTTTTTCTCTCTCTCTCTCTCTCTCTCTCTCTCTGATGAGTGCACTTTCCTCTTTTTTTCTTCTCCTCCTCCTACAAGTAATTGTCCTACTCTGTGAATTTGTTACGTTGCTGGCATTTGTTTACTCTTCCTCATCTTTTTATCTGGAATCAAGATCTTCAACTCTTGCTATCTCCGCGCCAATCTAACTGATTCCTTCATCTGCTCCTCTCTCTACGAACCTCCTATCAGGTGTTTTCGACATACAATGCAACTCTTTTACATGTGTTTGTCAGACAAACATCATCTGACACACGAACTCGAGGAACACCGCGCGGCCTTCGAAAACGAGGGAGTGGGCTGTTGCCGTTTCTTTTTAAAAGGGCTCGACTGAAAGCCACAATGAGGATCTAGTGTGTAGAAGCCACTATTCGTGCGAGTCGGAGCCCCGTGCGCGCCCTCGAGCACAGCTATCGTAACCGCGCGGCGCTTCCTCATGCTCTTGTTTACTGAGGCCCTTCTGCACCAATAAACCAAAGCGAGCAGCCCAATCTCCTGGGCCATCGCGGGAAAAAAGCCACATGTAATTGAACATATGCCGAAGAGTAACACAGTGTCGCCTTCCATAGGAGGAAGTAAAGGATCTGCAAAACAAGATTCAGCCGAATGGTTCCCATGTCATCAACATGTGGTGTCCTCAGGCAAGGTGAAGCTGAGGTCTGCTGTGTATTACTTTGCACAAGAGAACATGTTTGTCAGTATTCTGTAATTAGGACAAAACTGACGTGTTGTTCAATGGCTCTAAAAATAATGGTACACCTTGATTACAGCCTGCTGTGGTTCTCACTAAATGTGTCACCAGATTAATTTTAAAAAGATTTACGACTTGATAACTCAGTCGGTGGCGGTAAAATGTACTGTGAACAAAACTTGAGGGTGTGAAAACAAAACCAATGTGCATGCTGTATACTCTGCATGTTACCAAAGTGAATACTGTATACTCTGCATGTTACCAAAGTGAATACTGTATACTCTGCATGTTACCAAAGTGAATACTGTATACTCTGCATGTTACCTAAGTGAATACTGTATACTCTGCATGTTACTTAAGTGAATACTGTATACTCTGCATGTTACCAAAGTGAATACTGTATACTCTGCATGTTACCTAAGTGAATACTGTATACTCTGCATGTTACTTAAGTGAATACTGTATACTCTGCATGTTACCAAAGTGAATACTGTATACTCTGCATATTACCAAAGTGAATACTGTATACTCTGCATGTTACTTAAGTGAATACTGTATACTCTGCATGTTACCAAAGTGAATACTGTATACTCTGCATGTTACCAAAGTGAATACTGTATACTCTGCATGTTACTTAAGTGAATACTGTATACTCTGCATGTTACCAAAGTGAATACTGTATACTCTGCATGTTACCAAAGTGAATACTGTATACTCTGCATGTTACTTAAGTGAATACTGTATACTCTGCATGTTACTTAAGTGAATACTGTATACTCTGCATGTTACTTAAGTGAATACTGTATACTCTGCATGTTACCAAAGTGAATACTGTATACTCTGCATGTTACTTAAGTGAATACTGTATACTCTGCATGTTACTTAAGTGAATACTGTATACTCTGCATGTTACCAAAGTGAATACTGTATACTCTGCATGGTACCAAAGTGAATACTGTATACTCTGCATGTTACTTAAGTGAATACTGTATACTCTGCATGGTACCAAAGTGAATACTGTATACTCTGCATGTTACTTAAGTGAATACTGTATACTCTGCATGTTACTTAAGTGAATACTGTATACTCTGCATGTTACTTAAGTGAATACTGTATACTCTGCATGTTACTTAAGTGAATACTGTATACTCTGCATGTTACCAAAGTGAATACTGTATACTATGCATGTTACTTAAGTGAATACTGTATACTCTGCATGTTACTTAAGTGAATACTGTATACTCTGCATGTTACCAAAGTGAATACTGTATACTCTGCATGTTACCAAAGTGAATACTGTATACTCTGCATGTTACTTAAGTGAATACTGTATACTCTGCATGTTACTTAAGTGAATACTGTATACTCTGCATGTTACCAAAGTGAATACTGTATACTCTGCATGTTACCAAAGTGAATACTGTATACTCTGCATGTTACCAAAGTGAATACTGTATACTCTGCATGTTACCAAAGTGAATACTGTATACTCTGCATGTTACTTAAGTGAATACTGTATACTCTGCATGTTACTTAAGTGAATACTGTATACTCTGCATGGTACCAAAGTGAATACTGTATACTCTGCATGTTACTTAAGTGAATACTGTATACTCTGCATGGTACCAAAGTGAATACTGTATACTCTGCATGTTACTTAAGTGAATACTGTATACTCTGCATGTTACCAAAGGGGATACTGTATACTCTGCATGTTACTTAAGTGAATACTGTATACTCTGCATGTTACTTAAGTAAATACTGTATACTCTGCATGTTACTTAAGTGAATACTGTATACTCTGCATGATACTTAAGTGAATACTGTATACTCTGCATGTTACCAAAATGAATACTGTATACTCTGCATGTTACTTAAGTGAATACTGTATACTCTGCATGTTACTTAAGTGAATACTGTATACTCTGCATGTTACTTAAGTGAATACTGTATACTCTACATGTTACTTAAGTGAATACGGTATACTCTACATGTTACTTAAGTGAATACGGTATACTCTGCATGTTACTTAAGTGAATACTGTATACTCTGCATGTTACCAAAGTGAATACGGTATACTCTGCATGTTACCAAAGTGAATACTATATACTCTGCATGTTACTTAAGTGAATACTGTATACTCTGCATGTTACCAACGTGAATACTGTATACTCTGCATGTTACTTAAGTGAATACTGTATACTCTGCATGTTACTTAAGTGAATAATGTATACTCTGCATGTTACCAAAGTGAATACGGTATACTCTGCATGTTACTTAAGTGAATACTGTATACTCTGCATGTTACCAAAGTGAATACGGTATACTCTGCATGTTACCAAAGTGAATACTGTATACTCTGCATGTTACTTAAGTGAATACTGTATACTCTGCATGTTACTTAAGTGAATACTGTATACTCTGCATGTTACCAAAGTGAATACGGTATACTCTGCATGTTACTTAAGTGAATACTGTATACTCTGCATGTTACTTTAGTGAATACTGTATACTCTGCATGTTACTTAAGTGAATACTGTATACTCTGCATGTTACTTAAGTGAATGCTGTATACTCTGCATGTTACTTAAGTTAATACTGTATACTCTGCATGTTACCAAAGTGAATCCTGTATACTCTGCATGTTACTTAAGTGAATACTGTATACTCTGCATGTTACTTAAGTGAATACTATATACTCTGCATGTTACTTAAGTGAATACTGTATACTCTGCATGTTACTTAAGTGAATACTGTATACTCTGCATGTTACCAAAGTGAATACTGTATACTGTGCATGTTACCAAAGTGAATACTGTATACTCTGCATGTTACTTAAGTGAATACTGTATACTCTGCATGTTACTTAAGTGAATACTGTATACTCTGCATGTTACCAAAGTGAATACTGTATACTCTGCATGTTACCAAAGTGAATACTGTATACTATGCATGTTACTTAAGTGAATACTGTATACTCTGCATGTTACCAAAGTGAATACTGTATACTCTGCATGTTACTTAAGTGAATACTGTATACTCTGCATGTTACCAAAGTGAATACTGTATACTCTGCATGTTACCAAAGGGGATACTGTATACTCTGCATGTTACCACAATGAATACTGTATACTCTGCATGGTACCTAAGTGAATACTGTATACTCTGCATGTTACTTAAGTGAATACTGTATACTCTGCATGTTACCAAAGTGAATACTGTATACTCTGCATGTTACTTAAGTGAATACTGTATACTCTGCATGTTACTTAAGTGAATACTGTATACTCTGCATGGTACCTAAGTGAATACTGTATACTCTGCATGTTACTTAAGTGAATACTGTATACTCTGCATGTTACCAAAGTGAATACTGTATACTCTGCATGTTACTTAAGTGAATACTGTATACTCTGCATGTTACTTAAGTGAATACTGTATACTCTGCATGTTACCAAAGTGAATACTGTATACTCTGCATGTTACCTAAGTGAATACTGTATACTCTGCATGTTACTTAAGTGAATACTGTATACTCTGCATGTTACCAAAGTGAATACTGTATACTCTGCATGTTACTTAAGTGAATACTGTATACTCTGCATGTTACCAAAGTGAATACTGTATACTCTGCATGTTACCAAAGTGAATACTGTATACTATGCATGTTACTTAAGTGAATACTGTATACTCTGCATGTTACCAAAGTGAATACTGTATACTCTGCATGTTACTTAAGTGAATACTGTATACTCTGCATGTTACTTAAGTGAATACTGTATACTCTGCATGTTACTTAAGTGAATACTGTATACTCTGCATGTTACCAAAGTGAATACTGTATACTCTGCATGTTACCAAAGTGAATACTGTATACTCTGCATGTTACCAAAGGGGATACTGTATACTCTGCATGTTACCAAAGGGGATACTGTATACTCTGCATGTTACTTAAGTGAATACTGTATACTCTGCATGTTACCAAAGTGAATACTGTATACTCTGCATGTTACCTAAGTGAATACTGTATACTCTGCATGTTACTTAAGTGAATACTGTATACTCTGCATGTTACTTAAGTGAATACTGTATACTCTGCATGTTACCAAAGTGAATACTGTATACTCTGCATGTTACCAAAGTGAATACTGTATACTATGCATGTTACTTAAGTGAATACTGTATACTCTGCATGTTACCAAAGTGAATACTGTATACTCTGCATGTTACTTAAGTGAATACTGTATACTCTGCATGTTACTTAAGTGAATACTGTATACTCTGCATGTTACTTAAGTGAATACTGTATACTCTGCATGTTACCAAAGTGAATACTGTATACTCTGCATGTTACCAAAGTGAATACTGTATACTCTGCATGTTACCAAAGGGGATACTGTATACTCTGCATGTTACCAAAGGGGATACTGTATACTCTGCATGTTACTTAAGTGAATACTGTATACTCTGCATGTTACCAAAGTGAATACTGTATACTCTGCATGTTACCTAAGTGAATACTGTATACTCTGCATGTTACTTAAGTGAATACTGTATACTCTGCATGGTACCAAAGTGAATACTGTATACTCTGCATGTTACTTAAGTGAATACTGTATACTCTGCATGTTACCAAAGTGAATACTGTATACTCTGCATGTTACCAAAGTGAATACTGTATACTATGCATGTTACTTAAGTGAATACTGTATACTCTGCATGTTACCAAAGTGAATACTGTATACTCTGCATGTTACTTAAGTGAATACTGTATACTCTGCATGTTACTTAAGTGAATACTGTATACTCTGCATGTTACTTAAGTGAATACTGTATACTCTGCATGTTACCAAAGTGAATACTGTATACTCTGCATGTTACCAAAGTGAATACTGTATACTCTGCATGTTACCAAAGGGGATACTGTATACTCTGCATGTTACCAAAGGGGATACTGTATACTCTGCATGTTACCAAAGGGGATACTGTATACTGTGCAAGTTACTCAAGTTCCTTAGGGCATGCATGTGCAGTCCTCGTGCTTGCACTGGTAGAGCATCAAAACACAAATCCAAAAGTATTTTGAAGATGCCGTTTCAAGTTCTGGAAACCCTATTTCACAAATCGTTATTTATTAGGTCTACAAAGTCTACACTCTAGTCTGCTGAGAGATATGAACATGATCCAAATCATGTGGTTAGAAGAAATATGTTGTTTGCATCGTGAAAAAAAAGAAAGTCTGTTCATTGCACTGCCCTGCGGTGGCAAAGGCAGTCACAAAAACTTCCTTTAAGACAACTAAAAATAGTCAAAATCAAACAAACTGCATCAATCACATTTGGAAATGTAAAGCTCATTTGCAATTTAACACTGGCCATTTAAATTAGACTAAAGAGCTCAGCTGCTGGCAGGAAACCCCTGCTGAGTGTGATTCAGTCGCTGACTTTGACAACGTTTGTTCAAAGAGGAAGAAATAACTAAGCACCCATTTATGGTAGTGACTGTAGCAGGAGTACAAAAAAACTCAGTAATTTGGTGCTGCATTATTCATTTTTTTGAGAACAGCTACAATTTGGTTATTTTGAAAGACGCAGAACCGTCTAAAATGTATTTCAAAGGGCACTTATTTAGTTCCCTTTGAAATACACCAGATAAACCAGATTTTGGTCTAACGTAGCCTTACTCGGGTTAGTTGAAGCCCTGTTAAGGAAGCTTGAAATGGTGCGAGACTAATTATAATTTGACATAAAATAGACAAATACTGTTTACTATGCCAACACCCTGTGCAAGGGAAACCTTTTTATCGTCGCATACGTCAACTTCTGCATTTAACCCATCCTAAGCATTAGAAGTAACTTGGGTAGGACTGGTTTTAAAGGCTTTGTTACAGTGACATGATGATATTATCTGTTCGAGCTGTTCTATTATTTGCCTTTATCAACAATCACCAAAAAGCACCAATGGTCAATCCTAATATATTGCTGCAATTTTTATATTGAGGTATTAGGTCAAAAATATTATTTTACCCCACATCGCCCAGGCTTAAACTTACTTTGACATTCGGAGAGTGGGAGCTGGGTATCGAAACAGACTACCTTGTGATTAAAAAGATCAACGGCTCTATTTGTACAATTTAATCATCAACGTATTCTGTCTTTGGTTTTGCCGCTAAAACAATTCGGATTTCCACTTTACTTCTTGGGAATTTTGAGCTTTCATATTTTAAAATACATTGAAAATACTGTATTGTTGCCATATCAACAAGATATGTTGATATGTTGAGATAATATGCCAGACATTAAATCTATTCTAAGCATATAATTAGATGCCAGCATAGATTTAATGTCTGGCATATTCCACAGTATAATCTCTCATTAATGCTCAGAGAACTGCACTGCTGCATTTTTCCTCAATTCTTGGGAGGAAAACATAACCCCAAAAAATTATGCATAATAGATGACATTCTGTATACAGTGGGTACTACTTGATATGCTATGGATATAGGACTTTAAAGTACCTGTGAATAATCATAATGGCTACAGGATACACTTGAGGACACGAATAATACACAATGTCAGACATGATTGCGAGGATGGTTGCCACTCCTCCCTCTTCTTAGCATTGAAGCCAGCAGAAGACATACTTCATCATAATTGCAGCCAGTGACCTGACACACAATATATAACCCTCCTCAAGCCAATCTCCAAGAGGGATGTGTGTGTGTGTGTGTGTGTGTGTGTGTGTGTGTGTGTGTGTGTGTGCACGTGTGTGTGCGCTGATCAATTCACACCAGAGAACAAAAACAGATGCAGACAAATCCGAAAGGACTCCTTATTAAAAAGCAACACTTTAAGAGAGAGCACGCACACACACACACACACACACACACAGCGTGTCTACCAATAATCCGATCTGTGTGATGCTACATGCTGTCTGCCTTTTTCATTCCCCGTGCAAATAAATCCATACTGCTGCCTTCAAATCAATAACCCACCCGCCACCTCGACTTTTTACGTCAGAGAAGGAGCGAGCTAATCTTGGCAGGAGACTCTTCACAGCACTTGGTTAAATCCCCCCCAAAAAATAAAGAAATCGGCAACCTCCCCCACATCGTCTAATGTTCACTTTGTCGAGTCTTTCGTGCAGTTCCTGTATATTTCCAGACTTTCATTTGCACTTGTTCCACGTCTGAGGCCAAGCTTAAGCCGTGGAGAATAAGTTTGCTTTTCCTGTTTACTTCAACCCGTTTACTTTGGTGGTGAGAATGTGTCTCATCAGCCAATGCTGTCAGCTCGGTTCTGTCAACAGCACCCGGGGTCCCACTACTGATGTGCAGAAGCTGATGCAGCCTCGGTTTCTCACTCCCGAAGAGCAGCCTGAAGACAATTTTCACCTCTGGCTTCTTGCAGCCCCCTGTAGCTCATTGCTGTCACAGTCTGTGGAACCAAGACCCTGTCTCTGCCCGTCTTAACAGCAGAATCCAGATGTATCAATACAGTGATACATAAAAATGTGCACTATTGGCATTGGGTCTTGCATTTCTGGGACATTGTAGTTTATTTTAGGATGTATATTGCAGCAGATGAACAGATAATCGCTGGAGTCTCAATGCAATAACAAAACATGAACACTTCCAAGGGAGGGCGACTACTTTTCTTAGGTGCTCTAGACATGGCAAGTTGAAGAAAAGTTGATGCAACTACAAATTCCGTTACAACTATCCAGCCAATAGAAGGTATTTAACTCCTCACCACCAATGTCAACCTCAGGGTGGCGCTAGAGGAAAAGTCAGGGTAACCATGCATGTCTTTAGGAAATTTCATGCCACACAAATGTTGAGATATTTTACACCGGGGCTTTTGACCTGCTGTAAGCGCTTGGTAAAAAGTAATTGGATCATCAAAATCGTGAGCATTAATTGTCTGTGAACCATGAACGTCTGTACCAAATCTCATGGAAATCCATCCAGTAGCTGTTGAGATCTCACCGTCTGGACCAAAGTTTTAGAACCGACTTTTAGCGGCATTACCTTTGTCTGTAGGCTGCAGCACAACAAAGCAGAAAATAACAACAATCAACACATAAAACAGACAAAGAAAGAGACAATTTAACTACTCAGCATACTACTGATGGCAGGTAGATGCTCAAACATCAAGCAACACAATCGGGCAGGCAACACGCTCTGCTTCTTAAACAATCCCGGGGGGGTACGAAGCCACAAGGAAGACGGAAGCAAACTTACGGTTGGAACGCCAGGTGGAAACTAGAGTTTAGCCTCAGAAATCATTCATATTGGTTCAGACTTTCATGCTGATGATTTATTGAGCCACGGAGGACATCCTGACTCGCATGAAAAGAGTCTATTAAGGGGGTTGTGCAGTAAACAAGAAGAGATGCACACTTGGGCAATTCACCATGGTTTTTTTTTTTATTCATAAATAACTCAAACTCAAGTTCTGTACTATTTTGTAGCACAACTTGTACTGTTGGCAACTGTAAACCACCTCTGGAACAAATGTGGGAGATGAGACTTGCCGAGGGGCAATCCAACAGCCACAGAGGATGAACTGTTTTTTTTCTTCTCATTCAGCTGCTCAAATCCTCTCAGTCAATGCTCCCCTAGTCACAGATCCTGTGTCCTTACCTCTAAGCTACCCCAAACCCATTGTTGGAGTGCATAATGTCTGTCTATATATCTTTTCACTGCTGTCTATTCTGAACAGCAGGTCACCAGCTCTTTCATTATAGTATGTACAATGCAAATGACAGCAGACTGCATCGTGGCGGGTGTTTGAAACGGGAGGGGGTGGAGGCTGGCTGCCTTAAACCTTTCCTGAAGTGTCTCCTGACTGTGAGGATGTCAGAGCGCCAGACACCTGGCTTGCTTCCCAGAGCCTTTCATCTCGTTTTGGGAGCCATCCTCTCTACCGACGAGCCCTTCTTCTTCTTTGCATAAGCAAACAGCAGGACCGGCCAGCAACACAATACGTCCCATAGCCGTCCCGGTACTGCAGGTGCCTGTAATGTGTGATCAAGTGATAACGCGACTCCCCAAAAGAGGTACACATTCATCAAATTCAATGCAATCAAAAAGAAAGCATTCAGAGGACACTTTAAATACACCGACGTGGCTTTCAAATCAAATCATGCATCAGCAGTTGCATTATGCAGCCACTGAAATAGGCTCCGAAGAAGGCGGGGTGAGGAATTAGCTTGCACTGCCGGCAGACATCGAGTGTTATTAAAACTCACTCTTACTCCAAGCAAGACTCAAAGAAGTAGGTTAGGGCTTTTAGCTCTGCTCCCATACGATCCCATTGTGTGTCATTGTCTGCGGAGGCCCGTGGGGGTGATGGCCAGAACTGTTATCACCCTGGTTATCTGCAATTATAATTGCCATCCCGCTCGCTGCAAAAATGGCTACTGAGGATTATGATGAAGGTGAAATGAAAGGGCAGAATCACACTGCTGAGAGCTGAGAGGAGTTCTACGGGTGTGTGAATGGGTGACTGAAGGTGCCACTGGTAACCCATCCCTGATAGGTCCATTTAGAACAGGGGTCCCCAACCTTTTTGGACACGAGGACTACCGGAAGGGTAAATAATAATATGTTTAATATAATCTGTAATAATATACATTTTCTTGGTTTACTTTTAAATAATACAGTCCATTAAGAGACTTATGATGTTCACTTATTACGGTTAATAATTCCTCATAATCATTAATAATGGTTTACCAAGTGATCATAGGAAAACACAGAAGCTATACATACATTTAAACACATTTCTCAAATAATCTCAATCTCAGGGACCTACTGGTCTATGTAGGTTCATGAGACTAAGATGGAGGCTGCTTCAGTGGCATGTGTCCCGCCCCTCCTACACTGTGAGGTCCCTTCTAATAGCTACAGGGTACCTACCACAAGGTTCCCTTCTTGGAACTATCCACATAAATAATATTCATACTCTAAACATCTTGATAAAAATATTTTTTTTATGCAGATGATAAACTTGGGCTCTTCTCCAACTCAAGCCGTGTTAAACATATATATATATATATTAGTCTATCGTTAACATTCTTCAGACATCCCTGCATAACCTTGAACTTGAATAACTATGTTGCCAAAACATGACATTTTACATCGCCGTGCTATCCGCACACATAATGGTACTTAAATAGAAGTCGTCCAACCTTGTAAATATGGAGCCAACTGACACAGTAACAGAAGATAAAAATGTGTTTCTTATATCTGTATGAACTATGTTTTTCTCTTGAAGACAGGACAACCACTATGCAATCCACCATCATCTCCTGTACTCATACCACTTGAACAATACCACACAGTTTATCATTGTGCTTTGCACTTCATTACAGGAGATACATATCATACCATTTCATATACAGTATAAAAAACTAGGCTGTTGCTCACTAGCAACAAGAAGAGAACATGATCATGTTTCATAATAAATGTATTTCACTAAAACTGCCGCGGTAGATCACATCTCTTCTCAAATCTCCGGTTCACCAGACCACATCTCAGTGCTAAATACGTAAATACGTTGGATATAATTCAAACATTTCTTCTTGGACCTGTTTAAAGAAGTCCGTGATTGATTCTGATGCTGTGTGTGGACTGTTTTTTGTGTGTTTCCTCTCTTTTAAGGTCAATGAGATTAGTCTAACCAAAGACAAAAGTGTTTCCTCGCTTTGTTTGTACTTCTGTTTCAGTGAGTCACAAAATGTACTCTACAACTCTATTCATGACCACGACAGATCCCTGAGAATAGGTGTCCTGTGTGGTTCAAAACCAAACGAAAAAGAAATGAAACTTGACTTTATCAAGTCAACATTGAGACCAAGAAGATTGACTTCTGAGTGCAGAATGTTTTCATTTTAAAGCTGCACTATCAACCTGCAACACCAAACAGGAGGTAGCAACAACTTAACATTGTTGTGCAGAATGAAACACAACAACCGTGGATGACTGTGCCCGTTTCATTGTTATTTTCACCATCATTGTTGGCCCTATGAAGTAGGTCTGTGCGATATGAAGAAACAATGCAATGACGCATCACGAGAACAATTTAATTTACAACAATAAATACCTGACACTCAAGTGTACTCAGTTCTGTCTTTCATCTGCTTTCAGTATTCCTCTAAAATACTACAAATTGCTTGTTGGTTTAAACATTGACAAGAAAGAATTTCCAACATTCTTGTGTTGGACAAACATTGGACTGAACCCAAAAGGCCCCAATACAAATGTGACGATAGTTACATTTTAAAGATATATTGAGCAGTCGGGACTATGAAACAGGGCTTCCAAGATAAACGCACCTCTGAAGTGAGTGTAGCTATCTTGTCTATCTATTGATACACACACACACACACACACACACACCCTCAGACAAGTTTAATGACTAACAGCAAAGTGCAGTGTCTGCCACAGCGAGCCTGGCAAGCCTCTGGCTCGTTACCAATAGTAGCACCTTAAGCTAATCATTAAGTTTCAAACAGTGTTCTCCTGTCACCGATGTCGGCCGGGAACAGGAACCCATTCTGTCTTCAGACTATACTTGGAGGTAGAGTGAAGACCACCAATTATCGGGGACGATCATCAGTGGCTAAAAGGCAATGAGGCAGGGTGAATTTAGGATAACCTCTTGATCTCATGTGGCACCTGCAGAATGAAGAGCATGCTTTGTGTGTTTCTTTCCTTTAATGCTTGATGGCAAATGGCACCTTGAGCTCATTGCCCAGAATCATACAAATAAAGCACTTACAAGGACCTATTACCATCTGAAAGCACCATAATGTTTGTTGATTAATTCCTGGTTGTTGGCTATATAGCTGCGTATGAGAGTGTGTCAACTCACCAAAGTCTTCTCAGGCTCCTGCTGGGACTCGGAGGAGGGCTCCATGGTTGTGTTGAACCAGAGTCGGGCCTGTCAGCGCTGCTCTGACGACTGCATATCTGTTAGGAGGGAGAAGCAGCGTGTTACCACAGCAGGACAGGTTTCATTTCTTTCAATTCAATATGTTCATGATTCGGTTCCCTACGATGTTTTAAGAGCAGTAATTTTCTGTCTTGGAACAGCCCTAGATTTTACCTTAAGTACCCTTTAACCTTGTGAGGGACGGATAGCTCGCCAGATTGGACTCATTTCCAACTTAATGCCTACTTATCCAGCACACTTCAGAACAAAATCGGCAGCACTAGCTGTTTACCAACACAGGTCCGCTACGAACGATTTCCCTTATTTCTGTCGTTGTTTATACAAATGCAGCAGAAAACCTGCTCAACAGTCCTCGCTGCCTTTTGAGCAGGAGAGTGCGGAGAATAGGCCAAGAGATGTCTGCTCCTTTTCCCAGAGTCCTGAATCAAATCTATTTCTTTAGTCAATTTGGTTCCTGTCTGGCCTCAGCTTGTTTTCCCTATAGAAGTGTTATGGTTTCCAACCTTTATCTAGCCAAGGAAGGTTTTGGCTGGCTGCCAACAGGCCGCTCCACTGACCCGCTGGGAAGTTACTCGTGGCTACATCAGTGAGGGCGCCTGCTGTCGGTCACTTCATGAGCAGGTATTTGAATCTACGTACTGTTCTTGGTATATTTAGGGTGGCATGTTGACTCAGCTGTCAACTAACTCAGAACACCTACCTGCTGAGGTGTTGTTAGCACACTTTACTGATGAAACAACTGCAAACAGTAGGACAACCCTTCAGGGATTAAATCTATTCCATATCAAACAGCCACTTCACTACTTTCCTAATTGCAATGCTTAGCACCAACTATGAAGAAGATACTTTGAATGCCTCATCCGACAGTGATTTTGTTGAGCAAAATTTGAGGTAAAGTAATTAATTGATTTAATGATTATTCGGCCCACAGCAAAGTAATAGGCAACTATTTTGCTAATTGATTTATCTGTTTTTTCTGGGATAGAATGCCAAATGTAATTGTCTCCAGCTTTTGCTACTCTTTGTTAGGAGAATCATGAACGCAATAGATTTGTGTTTTCGGGCAAATCAACTTCAGGATTTAGGTCATTGTGACAGAAACATATGTTAGCATTAGCATTGTCCATGATCCAAAAGTAAACAAAAAGGAGTGGTCCTAAGACCAAGAATGACTGTACGTGTTCGGCTATTAGCATCCACGACCCCCACAGAGCCGTCCATCAACAAGCCCTTTGACTGATGACAACATCTTTTGGTTTTCCTTGCCGTCGCTGCACAAGCACACAACAAAACCCAGGTCTGACCAGACTGTACACAACTGTGCCGCCACTAATGCTAACACTACACTAAATCCTCAACATGAGTTTCATGAACAAGTGGGAGCATCTGTTAATTACACTTTATGCTTCCGGGGAGATTACTCTGGGTGGAGCAGCTGCCAGCCAACACGTGGCCGTCCTGAAAACACTTTTAAGATTATGGGTGGCAGCCACTTGTGCTGATTGCTGTTTTGTGTGGATATATGAAGGGCATGAGTCCTGTGGTCCCAACTGAGATTACACCGTGTCAGAGTGTGTGGCCACACAAGGCCACTTGAGAAAGACAGACTACTATGAGTAGAGGGTTGACACTGCAGATGTTGCCAACAGCAGCAAACGGTACATAATTGTCTCAAATAGGAATTGAGAACTCCAACACTGCAAACGTGCGCCCCTCCCGCCCCCAAAATAATGTGATTAGAAGCAAACCAGTGAGAAGTTGGTCGTAGGAGAGCATATCGACCAACCAATAGATCAACTGACCCCAAACTGTCAACTGACCCTAAGCTTTGCAGCTTTTCCTGACATCAGGACATGAGTTTCCTTTGAAAGGTGCCAGGACGGTAGTGCCAGGAAGGAAGGTAGAGGTAGGTAGAAGGCAGCGGCTCCAGGGGACTCTTGAGAGACAAATAGTGCCTAATATCAGACAAGGACATCCGGTCAAGGAGAAGGTCACCAATCCCCCACCCCACCCCCACCAGTCATTCTACCAATGTAACGCTCCAGCAGCCTCTTGGCTTCAGCCGGCACACACGCTTCATCTGGCCTTGACTCTCAAGGACCCCGTCATGCTGAGACAGACGCTTTCCATACTTTCAGCAGCTTCAGCTATCAGCCTGGAGCAGCGGTCACACAGCTGGGCTGGGAAAACAACACGGCATTCAAGGCCCGTGACCACAGGGAATGGTTCACAGCCGTGTAAGGGAGGTAGACAATTATTGTTGTATTCCTTGTCATCTCTAACTGCGATTGTATATCATCTCTGAAGTCGTAGCAATGACAAGTGATGTCCCTCTGGGATACTTTCAGTGTTTTATCTTCTCACCGGGTCTAGACTGAGCCCTGGGCCACTGATTTACATTTGTCGTATTTAGTTGACACTCGTATCCAAAGAGACTCCATGTGCAACATATGCTTCGCCCCAGTTTATTTTTAGGATGACTTAATACACATTAGCTCTGAAGTCAGCCTCAATATACAGCTTTCCTAGTGGAGGTATGGATCTAAACATTTTCTGTTTTTGAGTGAGACGTCTCCACAGCTTTTGGATAGATTGCCATTCAATAATAGCACAGATATTCGTGTTCACTTTGGGAATTGCTTGATAAATTTTTTTAAAAAGTTGTCCAATATTTTATGTTTAAGATCAAATAAATGCACAACTAAAATATATTCCTCATGACCCTCAGCTGCACTTTGTGTTTGGTGCTAATTATCAAACATTTGCATGGTAACAATCCTAAACTATGATAGTTTAATGGTAAACATTATACAAGCTAAACATCAACATGGTAGCGTGCTGATGTTAGCATTTAGCTGACAGCTGTGCCTCAGTATACAGAGACTCTTAATCTTCCTCTTTTATACACTAATTATTTCTGCCTATTTAAGCATCTTTTTTTCTTTTTTTTTCATACCGAACTGATTATGGAGACTCCACTTCTCTTGATAACCAATGGACTATCCAGTGACATCCACTCTGCTATGGCTCTATTGTCTCACACTTTAGTGACACTATGTCCCTTCGCACAAGCTGGCCCATAACAATGTCAGCTAACAGCCATGAAGCCAAAGATAAAGGGCCAACGCACAGGGAATCCTAAACATTTGGTTTTGGCGGTGGAAAACAAAAGGGGTTCCTCCACAGAGCCAAAAGATGGCAGGAAACATTTGGGATAACGTGTGTTTTCAGTTTCTCTCCGATTTTCTCATTTATGTCAGAGAGCATAAATGCAAAAGGTGTGTGAATACGCATCCCTGACCTTTGACCTCACATCGAATCAGGAAAAACTCCCCAAAATAACCTTTGACAGGGAAAAAAAGTGAAGAAACCTTCAGGAGAGCAACAGAGGAGGATCCCTCTCCCCGGATGGACAGATGCAATAGATTTCATGTGTTCAGAATGAACAGCATTTACAAAGTTACATAAACACATTACATGAATATGACAATGTATGAATGGAACTCCAATCCATGAAACAGAAGGAGGTAGAGAGGAGGGGGGGCGGGGCGATCAGCAGGGCCAACGCGGGAGGCCGGCTCACCAGGCATCAGACACCTCCAGGTCCAATGGACCCTATGAGACGTGAAGTCACAACGACTCCGGGGAGGAAGCAGAGTTAATAAGGTGCAATGGAGAGATGTAAATCCATCCATAAGGAGAGAGAGAAGAGGAGAGAGGTGCTCAGTGTATCCTAAAACATCCCCCAGCAGCCTATAAGCCTATAGCAGCATATCAAGGGGCTCGACCAGGGCAAACCTGATTCAGCCCTAACTATAAGCACCATTAAAGAGGAAAGTCTTAAGTCTATTCTTAAATGAGGTGACTGTGTCTGCCTCCCGGACTGAAAGTGGAAGCTGGTTCCATAAAAGAGGAGCTTGATAACTGAAGGCTCTGGAATAATGCATAATTTTCTTTCAATCTGCCAAACATCCCAAAATTATGATGCATGCACGTTTGTTTTAACAAGAACGTACATTACAATAATTATTATTGAAAATAATGGGAACCAGAAAAGATTTGTTTGGACCGCGCGTTACCATTATCGAATGTGCCGCAGTTTTTATTTTGATTGTTTTTAGATTAACAGAAGGGCTCAGCTCAAGGGCAAGCGAGGATAGCAATAATTTTAGGACCCCTAAGCTGATTGTGGTGACGTTGCAGTTCGCTCTCGAGAGGCGAGGCCACAGATGCAGAGCTGTAGAGGCCAGACCATGCTAGATGGGTGATGAGAAGCAAAGCATGACATTGTGACGATATCCCATGTTGGTCCTCGATAGTTCTTTCCCCGCCTCTGTAATACAATTTAAACACCAAACCACAATGTGTTTTTGTCTGAGGATTCAATCTCTTTTCTTTGTTTAAACATGGCTTTACCAGTTTTAACTATTGGCAACGTCAATGCTATTCCAATATATTGAGAAAGAAATTAATTTGGATGTATTTATTGGCTCCAAATAAAAACATCCAGCCTCAGGCAAAGTTTGATTAAGTCTTATCAAGATGGCTGAACAGTGATGGAGCTGGAGCGTGACCAACTACGGGGATGAAGAGGCACGACCAACCACATAGACACACCCGGCCTGGAGGTGACTCGCCGTATCCCGTCGCTTTACAGTCGTTCTAACGGCTCTGTGAGGCTATCGTTACGCACAGCTTTGCTCTGACCTCAATGCGTGCATGCTGATGTTCAACAGGTACATTACCTGAAACAATACAGCGTGTTTTCAGTTGGAAGGCCTGCCTCGAATAATGCAGCTTCAATGTGAACCGCTATGCAAATCATTATTACATGGAAAACAGATACAGACATATACCACTAAGACGACTGGCTCACATGAATACAGACATATCAGAAATCTACAGAGCATCTTTTCTTTTTCTTGAAGATCAAATAGTCCAAGCAGGCCTGATGTAATTTCCTGTGTAGAGGCATGTCAAACATGAGGCTGTCCTAGAAATGCCAGCTTGTCAGGAATGAGGAACTGATGTACAACCAGGGTTGCAAAATTCCGGGAATATTCAAAGTTGGAAACTTTCCACGGGAATTAATGGGAATAAACGAGAATATACGGGAATTAACGTGAATAAACCGAAATAAACTGGAAATGTTGGGGTAATTTAACTGTATGTACCTTGTCATAAGCAGACATGCATGCAAACATTTATAATAGAACTTTAAAAAAAACTTAATTCTTTCATCAAACAACAAAAACATGAACTTTTGAATAAAAAAAGGTGTATTCCCTATGATCACCACCTCCCTGAATCCTTTCAGGTCTAAATGCTTTCTTCCTGGACCTCATCAACGTCCTCCTCACTGCTGTAAAAAGTCAGTCTACTGTATACAAATAAACTTGGTATTAAAATGAACATGGCTTCAGTTTACCAAGTAATCAATATGCTATATGACAAACAGTGTTGGGAAAGTTCACTTTCTTCATGAACTAGTTCAGTTCATAGTTCACAAATTTTAAAATGAACTAGTTCAGTTCATAGTTCATAATTCAAAATGTTGAACTAAGTTCACAGCTCCAAAAAATTAACTAGTTCAGTTATTTTTTTCAATATGTTGCGAGCTATAATGTAAATCTCTATCTGTCTGCAATACCGCTCTTGGCCTCTACGCAACTCGGCGCTCTCACACTTGCCAGGCATAGGGCTGAAACGTTCAGACGCAACACTGATAACAAAGACGTTCAAAAACAACAGAAGGTTTTATGTTTATGTTTCTGGCAGACAATGTTCCCAACCAGCTGCATTCAGGGTCCAGCTGAGCTAGGTGTGCATAGTCTTGTTCTCAACTACATTTAAGTTCCCTGTTATATGTTTTTGCAAAAAAACTTAGGCACATTTTTTTTTTTTTTAATTCCCAAAATTCCCGAGGAAACTTTCCGCCCCTTTGCAACCCTATGTACAACCGATGTTTGTAAAAAAAAATGCTTTCTGTGGAAATGAGAACAACAGGATATAGGGAAGGAGGGAGGAAGAGGGGACATTCAAGTCGCTGGGTCCTACGTAATCTTCTGCCTGTCCCAGTTTGGTGCTCAGGGGGCGACATCTTTCAAAGAATTAAGCCATGTGGGTCAGGGAGCAAGGACTATTAATCAACCATGTAAGTAGAGGCAGAGGATTGCCGAGCTGGACCACAGAGAACCCAACACTGGTTCGCCAGAATAATAGTCACCTTTCATCCCCCCCAGGCAAGGAAGCCTACAGAAAATATGCCACTGCACATGTAGGAATACAGAGATGCAAACACAGGAAGCAGGACTACTTTCAATGTAAAGAGCAGATTCAGGACAGGACAACTGCAGTTCAATCAGGGAAAGACCAGTTAGATAAAGAAAGGATGCATGTTTATTGTTAACAGATTGATGATGAAGTCTCAGAGTCTTTGGCGTAATATTCCCTACATTCTAGCTAGACTAGGCTAACACCGGCCGATATAAAGGCCTGGTCGACGTATCGGTCGAGCGATGTGGAAGTGACCAACACTTGCAACTGTCCAAAGGCCAAACTGAATGACCCGCTGCAAACATCCTAACAGGATGAGGCTACTGTTATTCTGTAGTTTTCTTAGTCACAAAAAGACATTGAGACGTTCGTCTCTTAACTGTCTCGTTGTCCGACCCAATCCTATAGGTTCTTCCTGAAGAAAACTGGTCACAAATATATACTTGAATTAAATTTCTCCTAATATTTTTTTATTATTTCGTGAAACAGCTGAGTTTTAAAGTGCATTTCTTGGAGATCTGATGAGTATTTCCAGCAGCAGGACGGTGTGCTCGGGATTGAGTCTAAATAAACTACAGTGTGTGTCTGCTTCACAGTGATACAGGAACATGTGACCCAGGGCAACAGTGTGGCTCATTGACATGCTTTTCATACATTTGTTGGACGACAATGCAGCTCTGTGGCATAGAGACATAAGATCGGTCAGGCTCCGGGTGCACAAGCCATACTTGTTCGTAAGATCCACTCGTTGATTTAGTCTTTTCATGGGATTTGTTGACAGCAGGAGGCGTTTAGAATATCGTGCACACCAGCACAGCCAAATGGAGCACTGCTCTCACCTAGAGACGAGACTGATATCAGTTATATAATGGTGGGTTATTATTAAAACAGGGCTCCTGTGGTGCTTCAATATCATCTCAGACAACGAAACCTCCCACATGATAGAAATGTCTCTTTCCCTTCTGTAACATCCCCGCTATATTATCCTGAAGTGTGGGAGAATGGCATCGTGGAGCACCTCGCAAATATTAAAGCACTTTTGAATGCAACAAGGTGATTCAGCGCTGGGGTGTGGATGGGAATGTTGATGAGCGCTGTGAAAAGGGTCTGAACTCCCGTGGTGTCGAGGAGGCGGTGGGGACCTCAGAGCGCTCGATCCCCTTATGGGGGGACGGAGACGCTGCGGCTGCTCGGCTTTTTGGCTTGTAACGAAACGCCATGAAACAATCCCTGCCACAGAGACGGAGAGGGAAATCAGAGAACAGAGCTAGAGAGCTGAAAGATGTGTGTGTGTGTGTGTGTGTGTGTGTGTGTGTGTGTGTGTGTGTGTGACGCACACAGCCCGAGTGGAATTATACATGTGCGTTTGTGTGCGATGTCTCTTGCATAACAGAAATAAGGGAGAGAAGATGTGAGGTGGAGAAGTCAGCCCATTCAGCTTAAAGATTCCTAATGGATGTCTTTAAAGGATTTGTCGAAATCACAAAGAAATATTCCTGTAACCCAAAAATGAATGGAAATAGGAGGGGGGGGGATACATGAGCTGGAAGACGGGCATCGTGGTCACTATCTCTACATGATCGTAGAGGGGTTGCACGACTACAATACACTGAGGTCACATCCAGCAGGAAATGCCGATATGATAAAGCTTTCATCACACACACACACACACACACACGAGGAGTCTCAAGAGTGAAACTATTCCACACAGGAACACTTACGGACTACGTGCATCTGGATCAAAGTGCGTGTAAATTCTACCACACAAACACTGGGGGGCGTGGAGGAAACCGGACCGACGCCAAATGCACGTGTGCAATAGAGCGCAGGGGAGGTGAATAAAAGGACCTACCTCATGCAGCCCGGGTAGCAGAAAGCACCATTACATTCACAACACAGTTGCTGAGAGAGGACAGGGGGGAGGAGGGGGGCGGAAGAACAGAGATGACATCACCATATTTTTTTCTTCCTCCTCTGAAATGTAGGCTAGCGCTGCAGGGCTGTCCGCAGCAGTCAAAGCTCCCTGTATGTGTGCGTGTGTGTGTTTTTCCTGCTGGATGTGACCTCAGTGTATTGTAGTCGTGCAACCCCAACAGAATCCTCAAACACGCACACACAGCCTTCTAACACCTGAAATAAGAGACAGATCGATATCATTCCTCTGTCATGTGTTAAATCCATGGGGACTAGCTTACATGTTACCCAGTGTATCAGTTTTCTAGGGCTTCTCTAATTCCATATTTGAAATAAAAATGAATTGAATAATTGCTCTGCCAACCGAGCTCCTGGGGGGGAAACCCAGAGCACATGGTACTACTCTTCCCCCCCCGGAGGGAGTCAAGCCCGTGACCTGCCACCAAGCAAACAACTGTGGTACGAGCTCGACTGACGGCGGGGTGGCGCTAGCGTTCCCAAATACCCCTTTCTTTAGGGCTCGGCGGTGCATGTCATGTGACAAGGAACATCCGATCACAGCAGTCTTTCCTCTCTTCCGTTAATATCAGTTTATGGTAAATATGGAGGAGATGTTGATTGTTTTATTGAAGGGCTACACAGCGTTTTATGATCTGACGCATGTACAGTATTTCATTTTTTATATAATAGTATTAGATGTGCCCGCGACGCTGGTATTGTGTTCAGTTTGTGCGTGTGTCATCACGGCAAAGTGTGCCATGAATACACAAGTTTCCCAGTTGTTTCTATTTCTGTATGTCTGTGCACCGATTATGTCACATCACACAGATGTGTAGTTGAGGTCAAAATGAAGATCGAGTTCGAAGATGGTTGTGGGGAGGATTTATATGGAATAGGGCTACATCTACCAATTATTAATTGAAAGTTTTTTGTTGTTGTTTTTTTTTTAAATCAGCCTGGAACATTTGTACATTAATGATCAATGTCCAACAAATGAGCATCATAACGTCATCAGAGCCCACTCTGACCGCTATACTCAGCCCCGGTCCCGGAAGAATTATGTGCCACAATTGTGGACATGAGAGAGCACAGCCCAGCATTTGTGTCATATTTTAAGACCATGAGCAGTCTTTTCCTCAAGCAATTATATGTGTGGTGTGTTTTTTGGTCCAGCTGCAAGGGACAAAAGCAGCCAGCTGTGAGTGTGTTCCTGAGGGCAGAAGAGGCTGAGCTGAGGTTGGTGCGTTAGTAACAAAATAGGCACACACAGAAATAATAATAATAATAATTATTATTATTATTATTATAGTAATACCATGGCAAAACATAGTTGATGACATTTGGATGAAGACAAATAAGTCAGTGGGCTCACCAGGTGGGCTGATCCAACGACAAATCATGATGGATGATTCCATCCAAAGAACCTCACAGCATGCTTTATTTATTTGTTTTAGCAAATACAGCCGTTCACCCTTCATAATTAAATCAGAGCATCTCCATGACCTTTACTGCGTTGCGTCCTGTGAAGGGGTCTGGTTTCCATTTATTCAGAAATCCAATCAACTATATGTGCACAGTACCATTCCTTAAACATGACTCCACACATCTCGTCGAGGAAATCTGTCAAATGCCCTTTCTAAAATGTACAGAGATAGAGTAACATTTCCTAAATAATCCATAATCTCAACAGAGAGAAAAGAACATTCTATCTCACCCTTTGCCATTAGTCGCTCCGGAGAGAGATGCGTCGTATTAAACTGAATTACACAGTTGTGTGGCACTTGAAGCTCAACTGAGCTCATTTAAGATAGGAGCGGATGTTTAAGAAACCCTAATCAGAGCACTCACGTAACAAAGTACGTCATTTATGAACGGTTCACTTACAATCAGCTCGGGGAGAAGCTTAGAAAAAACGCTGAACAACTCCCCGTCTATGGATCTCGCACCGATGGTCAAAACAATGCAGCTCTACGACGCTCTATGCCCCCGCTCTTGTCCCATCTCAGTGACGGATCACTAATCACGTCTGTTCAAAATAAACTTCCGTCTTCACAGGAAGTTCAGTTGGGGCAACACAACTACTATCGTCACTAACAACTCGCGTGCCTTTTCACAAACGTGTTGAATGAGCAAGAAAAGCAACAAAGAAAAAGGCACGATTTGATGAGTCGGCGCATCAGACTCGACGATGTAGTCGAGGAGACTCCTAATGATAACCCCAATGTATCAGGAGAGTATTGCCAGGATGCCACCAAGATTCAGGAGCCAAATATTTCCAAAAAAGACGCGCAGATTAATTGCCTTTAACATAATAATGATATATATTACCTCTAACGTGTCTCTCTATTTGAGATTTAGCCACACCTCTCCTGGTAAAAGCTTTGGACAACATCCAATAGCAATAAATTACCCGTCTCCCTCAACACTTACATCTTACAAAATGTTGCTTGAAATGGAGGTTTCGAATGAGAGACTGGGGGGACCTTACTGGATGGTGCACAAGTCCATGTGAGGAGGTTCTACCACCGAAGCCATCTGCAGTTGGAGGAGAACAAAGAACGGTGACACGGGCCAAAGACTTGCCATGTGCAGCCAGTTTTGCAGTGAGTGTGACACACACCAAGTTCTGCTGGAGTGAGAAGTGAGACGGAGGACGAGGGGGTCGGCCGAAGGATCAATTCTCCAACAATACTTCAAAACCTCTTTGTTGAAGAAAGAGGCTTTCCCCCCCCCCACACACAAATAACCGCAATTATCAGCCAAATGATCAGCCTGTGCAACCTGAATACGAGGAGGAGAGATGGGCCAACAAAGATAATTCAAGTTGTGATTATGAATTTTGAGACAATGCTTGAATGTTGATCAGAACGGCACAACAAAAAAGTACCGGTAGATAAGAAAGATAAGAGCCAAACTGAGGTCTCTTGGATTTTCTATCCCAGCAAATCAGTAACATTATCCACCTGACCCTTGCGTTATCACTGCTTGTAACTCTGGGAATATACAGGATACTCTTCTTTTTTTTAAAAATCAAAATGCCTAAGCTAAATACTGTTGTGACACCCCAAGTGCAAATCCTGTGTGGATAATGCGCCTTGAGTATGTGCCATTTTGCATCCTCGCCACCGTCCCTTTCCCCTCAGACGGCTCAGCCTGGAGGCGTTGACAGAGTCGGACCATTGGGTATTTTTGGAGACGTGCAGCACACCGCAGCTGGAATACATTGTCGTCGAAAGACCCCCAAATTGGCGTGGCCACTAACCTGTGCTGCATAATGACATGACATTGTATCCTTGCTGAACACTGTACACACTCTCTCTCTCTCTCTCTCTCTCTCTCTCTCTGTATCATTGAAAAGCAATGCACTTTGCATCCTTCAAAAAGCTGCAGCTGCGCACAGGACCCCGGAGTCTGAGTGAGTGAATTAGGACACGAGGAAGCAGAGCATGTACAACACTCGTAAACACCTTCAGCTTAACAACCAAGCCTGAGCCAAGGAGAGGCTATGACTAGATATGATCATGGATGCACTCACAGCCTCTCCTTGGCTCAGGCTCGAACAAAAACAACAACATTTAATTGACATGTCGCACTGCAAACCAGGGTTCTGACAGTGTACAATGTGTGGCTGTAGAATATAGATATGGCAGCACAGAATAGAGATATATACAGCTATTCTCACGTTCTCTCGCGAGATATTACGTGATCTCGTGCGATCCAGCTGCCTGACATGGAGGAGAGTGAAGTTGTAAACACATAACAGGAAGAAGGCATCCGAAACAACCCAAGAGGAGGACGAACTCTAGTTACGTGACCTGACAATTGAACCCACTAGTTTATTTTGACAGGGTTTTGTCAGCTTTTTTAAATTATTATTAAAAGATCAGCCAATTTTGTTTTGCGTGGAAGTTCCGAATAAAGGAAATAAATAATCAAACGTGTCAGTACTGCAACGTGACAGTAGATTTTGGCCATATTGCCCACACCAATTCAGTCAGTTTTAGACCACATGATTACATAAATCTTGGAGTGAATGACTAAACAATGAATAGTAGTTGTGACTTCATTTCAGTTCACATTCAGTTCATCAAACTCGTCACTCAGCTACAACAAAGGTATCCACCCCTTTTAAGATGAATGGCTACTGAGCTGGACGGAGAGGCCTGGTGCGCAATTCGACACCCTTTAAAAACAGCCACGGGCACGGCTCAGGGCTTTAACAGGAGGATCGTTTTTAGAGGTAATGAGCCCTAATAATGATCATGCGTTTTTGCTGTTAACCTGTCAAACACATGCACTTTTCAATTTAAAGACAGAAAGCATGCCAAGCTCTCAGGCTGGTCTAGCATGCATAATGGCTGCACCCTGTTTTAAAATAGAGACAAAGAAGATGCATGGTGAAAAGTGGGAGTGTCAGTAAAACATCAAAAGCACAGTTCAGTCACTGAAATACCAGGTCCTGCAATTCTGATCCAACATCCATTAGAGATAGTTTCTCCTTTTGTTTACTACACGTACATTACCTTTGTTCCTGCAGGGAAATATTTAAAGCCACTACAACTAAAGAAAACACTTTTAAAAAACACGTTTACCGAGGCATACGAGTAAAGTAATGCAGCAAAAGAATATACAGGCTCTCGGAGCCTTTGTTTCCTATACTATATTTTCGCTGCAACCGTGGATTGAATTTATTTTCAAACCAGTCAAATATTTTATCCAGGATTATAGTTTCTTTTCCTCCTCTTGAAGATATCCCGTGATGCAACCCATATGACCTCAGTACAATACAAGGTGTGGTCAGAGGCAACACATACGGTCCCACCAAAGATCTTATCAACTCATGAGCTCAGACACTATTCTTTTGGGGGGGGGTGGACTCTGCCAGCCTGGTGGCTGGTAATGACAGTTATGAGACAAAGTGAGAGTCCTTATTGATGGTAAGACCCGGGTCTGTTTCATATGACCATTTGTGGGTAACAACGAAGTCTCAGAACTATTAAACCAAAGTGCAAAGGAGCAGACTGTTTTGGAGTCTATTCAACTTGTCAAGATCTTTCACATGTAAAAGGTGACTTAGGGCATTTCAAACCAACGTGTTTGGAGACTGATGGGGGGTCAATAATTGTTTTAATTGGTCCGGCGTTGAGGGAAAACGCTGCAGATGGCAGCCGCTAAACGGGCTGGAATGTCTCGGGGCGACTCCACACCATCAATGTAGGTTAACTAAATGTTTGACACGGACAGGCTGAGGTAGTTATTATCAGTGTCTGACGACATTATGAGTGTCCGACTGTGGCTCAGTGGAAGAGCAGGGTCAACCTTCAATCAGAGGATCAATCCCTGGCTCCTCTAGTCGATGTGTCCTTGGGCAAGACACTCAACCCCAAATTGCAAGCTGTGCCTGCAGTGTACCCGTCCCGGGAGGTCGGTGTGTGGATGGGTGTGAATGGGCGAATGATGACGTGTAGCGTTGAAGTGCTTTGAGTGGTCAGAAGACTAAAAAAAAGAGCTATACAAGTACAGTCCATGTACCATTATCAAAAGAACCAGAGAAACAAAACCTTTTTCTTTACCGTACGCTTTCCGCTTGTTCTTATGTTGTGTGACTGGTTGCTGGGAGATAGCGGTGGAAACGTGAGTGAGGGTCGGAGAGAGAGAGAGAGAGGAGTACCGCTGATGCGTTATCTAAAAGGTGTTCAATGCCATGGCGAAATGTTTAGCGTGAGATTTCCACAGAACGAGACTTGATTGGACACAATAACAATAACAAACAGACGGTTCAGGAAAAGGAGTTTCGTTTCTCGACGCTGATTTTCAGTTAATATGCCATAGAAGATTGGCATTAATGCTTCATAGACGCCGATCCCTGATAATGCTACATTGTGAACAACATCGGCAAGAAGTAATGCAGTTGTTCCAGATGTTTTCGCAGCAAAAAAACAAAAAAGATATTAGAGATGGAACGTTGACCTGACACTAGCTCTAAGCTGTTTTTAATCTTAGCATCAAATTACTAATGTCAGGATATTGTTGTTTATCAATAAAAATACAATCTGTTATCTCCAAATCTCTTGAATTGTGTGTTTTTATATAAATAACCACTATAGATGACTATAACAAAATTTAAAAAAGACATTTAGAGTTGTTGATGTTTACACTGACGTCGGGGCGACTTTTTGGGACGGTGATGGAAAAAAAAAAAAAAAAAGTCCGGAGCCTTGTACACCAGCAAAACGACAGAACAAAAAATATCTTGATCAGCCAACGTGGCTCAGCGATTGTCAATCCATATGATCAGAACATCTCAAAAGTTGTATTACTTCCAAGGTTTTTTTCTGCTTATCTGATCCGTGACTAAAAAGCCTGACACGATCTGAACCGTGAGGTTGAGAATTTGTTAGCGAAAGATGAGAAAGGCCATATTAAGGAAGTCATGTTTATGTTTTCCATTGGTTGGAGGAACCGCTAATCTGGATGGTCACACACGTCGGAAAAAACAACAACTGATCCACGATCACACGTCAGCTTTGGAGGAAACGGCTTAAGTGACTCAGTAGGTCAAAAGGTTTTGTCCGTGAATATCTAGACGGACATTTGTTATGGGTTTTAGTCATCCTCGAGAGGTGATACTTTAAATCCATGGTACGGGTCAAAACTGCATCTAAAGCCGCTTCCGCTTGAGTTTCACACATTAGGTGTAGAGCTTTGAAACCAGCAGATCTCGCTGCGATACAGATTCATGTGGGCAGTAATAAGGTTCCTCTTCCTCCGAAGCTATGCTCTGGGGACGACGAGGGTGGACACTGAAGTTAATGGACTTGGACACTCATAAAAGGCTTGACGCTCCCACGCTCCTTCCTGAAATAACACATTCTGCTCAGTAGTGGACGTGGTGCGAGGCTGACACAAGAAACCTAGCTGAGCGCTTTCATCACTGGGGGACAGGTGCAAATTAAAGCTGTGTTTGTTCAGTTTTGTTTGATGTATGGGAAGCGCGGGTAGTTGAACTTCTCTGGAATAATTAAGGCTGAGACAATGAACTGGTTGCACCGGCAAAACACCGGCTGTTTTGGATGGTAATAAAGTCTGTTGACCCACACGTTGAACCGGATTTGTGTGCTGCTTGCTGGGCAAATCCACACCAACGGGAAGTGTGAGGCAACTTATCTCACTCAGAGCACATCTGGCATTTGTCAGAGCAAATGCATCCAATCAGTCAAACCACAGCCAGTGGCCTACGTGTCCCAGCTGGCAAGATTACGCCACACTGATGCACTGGCCTTGGCATTTCAATAACTTCAGAAGCGACGGAGCATTTGTTATGGCTCCTAATAGTGGGAGTGTCTGGAGGCAGGAAGGGACAAGGCCGTCGCTGTGCCTGGCCGACACGTGGACATTCGCTCAGCGAGGGACTGAAATTGAGGGGGTTGTTTGATTGTTTCAAAATGCGGCTGCTGTGAAGCCATTTGAGGACTGTAACTGTGATTAAGGACAATAAACGTGGACTTTACTTCACAATGCTTATAGATTATACCCTATAGTGGTATCAGCTCAATTTAGCACTAACCATTTTGTCCTACCGATATTACCCACATTATCATATTTCTCCATGTGCAACAATAAAATAATAAAACACCAATAAAAGCTACTGTGGTCTAGAAAAACAGCGGGAGAGGTACATGTGGCTGTACAGTATTAAGGCCCACAACTGAAACACTGATTTGTCTAATTTTATCCTTATTTACCCAACGTGTCGTAGGAAAGAATGATTTATGTAAAGCAGGAACATACCACCCAGTCAGAACACGTTGTGCAGACGAGGCCTTGTTAGATGGCTAGTATACAAAGAAAGAGCATCTCTCCTTGGGACAATTTAGTCCAGCACTTGGCATAATCAATCAGCTTCATTAACATAACATTGTGTAAATGTTCCACTGAAGCCCTAATTCTCTTGGCCATAGTTCTCCTAAAAAAGCCTTTATAATAGGTAACAATAAATAGAAATTACAAATTTACCAGATGCAAAAAATTGGTCTTAGGTCAACAATAACATTTTTGCTGTAGCATACGGTTTCCTTTGGTGATTCCCTTCCATCTCGAGCAATCAACCCAAGCAAAAATGATCTACTTCTGTTTCTCTCTGTATGTCAGTATTTATAATTGTACTCACAAAATTAGATTCTGCATTCAAATGTGGATCTACGTGCGACTGCCAGAGGAATGAGCAGGCAAAAGGCTGAGGTTCAAAAGGGGCAACATGGAAACTTAATTTGGCTGGCAAATGAGCCGGTCGTTCTTGCGACCCGGAATCGCGAGCCTCACCTCAACAATAGATTGGCATGGAAAGTCTGGGATTGCCCTTCATTGACATGCAAATAGGCAGCAGATGGAAAACATGGAAATACAGCATGTGAGTGGCAGCACCTAAGTTGGTACAGGTACACAGAGTCAACTGACACGTGCTTTCATTATTGACTGACGTCAATTATAATTCATTCAATTCTGATTATCGAGACTATTACAGGCAGATCTGTGAACAACAAATTGATGCCTTCAAATAAAGAATTATCTACTATAAAACCTCATTTAGGATCTAAATAAATCAGGGCGTGAGAGTAAGGCTTTAAAAAAAAAAATGGCAATCAATTCTTGCCTTTGGTTGCCATCAGTGGCAACCACATGTAAAAAAACAAAAAAGCAGGGACAGCAAACGTGGAAGATATAACGTGATTAAAACAAGCAACCATATGTTCAGTTTCAGCCACCAAAAAAGCTAATGCTGGCCCCCACTTTTAACGTTTGCGTTGAGCCCTTTACAAAGAAGAAAAAAAGAAGCAACAGTGGATAACTAACATGACAGGCTGATATCAGATCTCTGAAAACAGACCAGGATCTGCCGGATGCATCCGTTGTCTGACACAATTAGGAACAGGTCTTACTGCCAGCTGGTCTCCTGTTCCTGCTGCTGGCCCCCTGACAGGCGAAAGTGGTAACGGAGCACCGGGGCCGAGGAGGCTGCAGACATGCAACACTGCAGCAGGATCATATGTTTGAGGATGGGGGGGGGGGGGGGGGGGGTGTAATATGTAGACAGCAGGGGAGGTCAGGTGGGGGGAAAGCAACAACATCTCCAGCACTGCATGCGGTTGTAGAAACACACACACACGCACACACACACACACACACCACTGGATGTCTCAGTCACTGCTTCTGCCATAGATCTCAGACACAGTAAGGTTGCAGGAACATGAAATTAAGCATTCCTCGCCAGTCACCACTCGCCGTGTAATGCGAAGGCGTACCGGGGTGGAGAAACTGCTCCACTTATTGCATCTAACTGTTAGCTATCGCCGGTCCGGTTTATTACATAATAGTACGCACTGCTCGAATGCAGAGTCACGTCTGTGAACAAGCAACAGACATACTGGGCAAATTCGAAATTGAGCTAACGTTAGCTTCACTTAGCCGACATTAGCAGGCGGTTTGTTTCATTGGTTTTGGTTATTCGGGTTTTGCGGGCCACTCGACGTTACCTTTGCTTCGTTGAGAGTCTCCCGGTTGGTTGCCAGCTAGCTCTCGGAAGGAAAACGCTGTCCGTTAAATATGCAGGCAGTCCCCGGGGATGTTTTTGACGTTTGTCTGACTGCTAGCTGTTAGCTAACGAGGTTTTGATGTTTATTACTAGGTATTCCCTGCCTCGGCTTATGATAGCGTCCTCCTTAGCCCGGCGGCGTCCTGTGGGTCCAGTGTTAAAGTTTGAACAGTTACATATGGTCACCACTGTTGCTGATACGCTTTCTACTGTCTACAGCCTACTGACATTCAGCCAACTTGATAACCACTAGCCCGCCTCCACGATTCTGTCTGGGACTGGACAAAAGTCAAGGCAACCGGAGTGGACGTTATTTCCGGTTGAAGATTTCAAATTAAAGGCCACCCACACCGAGACACTCGCACACATAAACTCGTATATGAAATGGCATTCCCTTTCCATGCATATTGAAGAAAAAAAAGTTACCATCGTGTCGTTCTTTTGTTGTAAAGTTTATGGGAATATCTTTGATTTGTGTAAACATGCTTTTTTGATTGCGTATTATTCCATAATTCATAATTGCTTTCTTCTGACTTTGCATATAACTTCCTTCTGCTTGTAAATATGT
This sequence comes from Cyclopterus lumpus, assembly GCF_009769545.1. Classification (NCBI taxonomy): domain Eukaryota; kingdom Metazoa; phylum Chordata; class Actinopteri; order Perciformes; family Cyclopteridae; genus Cyclopterus; species Cyclopterus lumpus. Next base: position 2,952,485 of record NC_046988.1, read on the forward strand.
GGCTAAGTGCAAACATTGAAGTATTCTATTATTAAATCGTTCTTATTCTTCCTGACAAGCACATGCTGATGTCTGTCGTAAAATTAAACGCGATAGTGCGAGTACTAGTCTGGCTTTTATTTTGAAGGCCAAACACTCAACTTCCTTTCTTTGATTTATAACGGCGTAACTTAATGCAACAACTGGAGACTTCCTCCCTGGTTTCTGCTCGGTGATCATCTGATGTGCCTGCCTGGACAGGGCATCGTAAACATGTGACCAGTCCAGTCCAATTTTACTCCAAACGCAGTCCAGCTGAACACTTCCCATTCTTGATCGACATTTAGTTATGTATGCGATGATGATGTAGGTATGTCACGTCCAGGGATTGCCATTATGACCCTCTTCTCTGGGTAAATTCATGTAAGCAATGCATATATTAAATGCATCAATGTAAGTGTTAAGTGTAATGAAACATCTTTGCTGAAATTATATTTGTATGTGGGGTTATATAATATCACTTAAATAATCAGCATGTTTCTGGGATTCATTATGGTCAACTTGCATCACTGGTATCATATCATAGATGCATTTGACATATTTTAAAGTTTCAATAATATTCCAATGAAACAATAAAAATAACATCTAGGTTTATAAACTGTACAAGATTACTACAGTTGTCTTCAGTCAACGAGCTGCATGAATGCGTCCTTGGATAAAGAGGGACATCTAGCGGCTGATAGAGGTATAGGTTTAGTAGCGTGTTATGGGACATTGAGAACATCTAGTTGAACAAATTAGTAACTGCAATGTGGTCCAATATCTCTTCTGGCCTTCTTATGAAATGTCAGTTGTCACTCATGTTACACAGGCACGTGCACAGATAGACCCCCTAGTGGTGCTCCAGCACCTGCCCTTTTGCCCTGGATGAGAAAAGTGCCCCTTTTGCTGGAGCCCAATTTGTTCTTCATTCATCAGTATTTAAGAATAACAATTACTCTCTCTGTCAATTCCTCCCAAATGTGTTTTGATATCTGACGGGGCATTTATTTGAGTTCTTGTGAGAGTTTCGCCCGGACATGCTCCTCCCTCCCTCCCTCCTCCTCCTCCTCTTAGTGCTCACGCAGTGCTGAGCGCCATGCCAAACAGGTGCAGTCTACTTCTTCTCTGACCCGCAGCATCAGACAAACGGAATGACGTTGTTTGGTGATAAATTAACCACAACATTAGCGCCGCTGAAAACATTACGTCGCAACTGGTTCGACGTTTCCTAAAAAATGTTTTTAAAAACTCACGAAATTCGTGATTTCAAAGCCTTGTCCAGCTGTTTACTGACGTGTGTCATGTTTAATGAAGAGAGAGACGCTCCTGTGAAGATCCTTTAATTTATCCAGAGTTTGATTGCATTTGGTTATACAATATGGCCTTGTTGTGTCTGTGTTTGCCTGTTATTCATTTATTTATTCAATTTGATAATTTGAATTAGTTTGTTAACAAAAATAAATATGTAAGTTGAAAATATCCTACTGTGTTTTTTATTTATTATTATTACTTTTAATTTCATAAATCATTTTGTTGATGGGTGCACTTTTTTTGGGTTTGAGCACCTGCCCCCCAAAATGTCTGTGCACGTGCCTGCTCATGTATGTCATTAAGGAGGTTCTCTCGTGACCATAAACACTGGAAAACCATGTCAAGATTTTTAATTGAATTTATTCTATTCCGTATTCTTATTAGAACATTTAAAAAAACTTGTATATATTTGTTGTTCATAAAAAAACATTGTACTTTTAGTTAAACCAAAAATAATAAAAATATATACTATTTGGACTTGAGATTTTGCTCACAAATAACATGCAATGCAAATTAAGATTGATGACATACCAGACACACAATACATCTTAATCACATTACCTAAGACAACTCTTTGGTTGACTTTGATGTCTGCAGATTCACAAATTAAATTAGGGGGGGGGACACTGCATCATGGGTATTTTTTGACCACTCGTCTTGCCTTCTCTGCACACATCTACATACCCAGTGTCTGTCATGTACCCAGAGTACATATTTTCCATATTCGCTTGCCTGTCCACCATGACCATGACACATAGGCTACAGCAGGCCATTTTCATATCAAACCTGTGAGGTAGTATATGCAATAACAATGCATGCAACATAATTTGGCAACACAAATATAAATCAATGCTTTATATCAGTAGCCCTGAGTCACTGGCTGTGCTGTTATTATGTGACCTTCTGTGCGGTAGGGCTCATCCATCTGTGTTTTTCTTTTTGACTGCTCCTCTCTCCTCCTCTGTTTGTTTCCCCCCTACACACAGCCTCTTGTTTCCCACAATGCTCTGCGAACATCACCACCAAGATGGCCGACGCTATGGAGGAATATGAGAAAGAAGCTGGCTGCGTCCCTATTCTCCATCCCGAGGTATGGTCCTTGGACTTCACGCCTTCGCGCGGACACATAAACATAGATAAAAAGCGTTGCGCCAGTCTGCGCGTGGGTGGCTGTGTGTTTTTGCAGAGCTTTTTCGGGAAACTCCGATGCCCCCTGCAGGACCAACGATGGGGGGTGGGGGTGGCAGGAAGCTAACGGTGCTAAAGGTGCTAACGCTAGCCCCCCCTCCTCCTTCTGCATAGCGAGGAACCGATGGGCAGATGTTCCTGTTAACGTTAACGTTATGCTAGGTGGTGCTTTATGTAGCGGCGACGCCGTGCTGCTAGCAACCAATACTGTACGTTGTGTGCTTATGTCTTTAATGGCACACAGTACCGTTAATGCTTAATCCTTCCAGCCGTACGACGTTAGCTTTGTACGTTAGCGGAGTCGTTAGCGTCAGTGGTAGCTGGGAGAGCCTCCGTTAATGTACAGTGGGGTCAAGTGTAAAGGGGTACAATAAACTGGGCTGTCCAGTCGCTAATCATAATAAGTTGAACTAAAAGAGCCACGAATGAAATGCAAAACTGTAAACGACATTCGTGTCTTAGTAAGACATTTTGCAGTCACTGTCAGCGAGCTAACGTGACAGCGGGTCCACTCAGATGTGGTTTACAGGAACGTTAACGTTATCTGACCGTTTGTCAGGTAACGTTAGCTAGCGTCATAATGCTGCTGACCGTCGTTATGCTAAGAATACGAATACACACGTGGGTTTAATTGAACAATAAAGGAGAATGTCTTCATCATTTTCTTACTAACTATGTTTCGAGAAATGCATTACAATGTAGCTGAAATCGAGTACAATGTAGCTGAAATCGACTAATTTCAACATTGTCAGCTAATGACACCTAGCTAGCATGACGTTGTGAACCTAATTGAGCCTAAGTTGCCTCTCTTTATTATGTTTTACTGCACATGTTTCATGTGACTGTGGTGGCTATGGTATACCTTTACACTTAAATGACAGAGCCACATAGGTTGTTGTCACCATTTTGTTCATTCCAAACATTTATATTCCGCTCTTATTCATTCTCCATCACATGCACATAGTACTGTACCTTGCTACTGAGCATTAATGCATCAATGAAGTTCGTGGTTCTGGATAGAAGTGTGTTTTAACAGGTGTTGCATACTGAACACAGCCTGGTTGTTATTTTCTGCGCTTTGTTGGTAATCTAAATATCAGGAAGAGCTCATGTTACATCCAGCAGTTGGCATACTTTTCTCTGGGCCATCCTGTTTGGCTTGTTGGTTTGCAGCTGGCAGATACTTTCAGACTTGGTCAGTAACTGTTAATCCTGGCAGTGCGCAGTGAAAGGATTCATATCTTTAATGTCCAGTGAGTCCTGAAAATGCTGACAGTTGAGTTAATATATGTAATTTTAAAAAGGATAATGGGAGTTCTAACCTGGTTTTGTAAGGTGGAAGTGTTTTGAACATCATGAAGCAATTTTGTCTGGTGATCAAAATGGTTTAATAAAAAAACTAAATGGAAAAGTCTCGCTCACACATTGTGCCATTATGGAACTTCAGTGGCAATGTCGCTACATCCTAAGCAGTCAAATTGCCACAAATAGATTTACCTCCACTGCGGTATTTGCTTTCGATTCACACGTGACCCCATAATGGAAAAATGTGGTCCACAAGGGCTCAATTTGTGAAGACATGTACTGTATGTTAATATGTTCAGTTTGGTTTGCACAAAAGAAGAAGAATCAAACAATTGAAGACAGTAGTTTGTCGGATTATTCTACGTTTCTTTATTTTACAGTAAGTTTGGTGATTATAACTTTAGATAAAGCCTTGTTTCTTTTTGAGAATAAGAGCACTGTTTCTACCTTGAATGCTGCAATGAAACGTAATGCCACTTTACAACAGAAACACTGGGTTATACCCACACAAGATCATCTGAATTAGACAACATACTGTATGTCAGCTAACACCCCTCCCTGGGGTATCTGGCAGATAATTTAATTTAATGTTAATATTGACAACGTCTTTTTTAAATTGAATCTACAACTTGAATAAAATATGTCTGAAAATAATGAGAGACAAAGAGTGACCAGCAGGTGTGAAGGTGTTGAGTGAGCTGAAACGTACATGTATTTGGTAATTAAGTAAGGTAATATTTGGTCATTTTGTGGTTTGGCAGTTAGGTTTGTGGAACTACAGTTGAAGCGTGTGATGGCAGTCTAAAAGAAAGAAATGTACACTTTTATTGATCCTGTGGGTAAATTCTTCTCTGCATTAGACCCATCTTTAGTTATTAAGGAGCAGTGAAGCGCCCAGGGAGCATCTGGGGGTTCAGGGTCTTGCTCAAGGGCACTTCAACATGAACTATGGGGAGAGCGGGGATCGAACCGGGTACCTTGTGGTTACGGGACGACCACTCAAATGATGGGATCAAACACTAGTTGAATATGCGTAACATGCTTAGTACACCCTATAGCTGTATTGTCTGGAGGACTTATTCCAGACCGACCAAACAGACTTGATTAAAGCTTTTGCACCTCAAAAGACCTCAGACCAACTTAGTGGAGTAGTCTCGTCAAGTCTGGATTCAGTGTTAGAGGCTGAGCCAGTGATTCATATAGCACACAGAAACAAAAACACAGGCAGAGCAAGGTAGCTAGTTATTGTTAACTGATGTTTAATACACACATTATTTTATGTAATAACCCCTTTTGTGCAGTAGGGGCTTTAAATACTACATCTACTCAAATTGTAGATCAGAGAAACAGTACATGGGATTTTGTTGACACTTTATATACAAGACCATAACTGGGCTTACGCCTTGTCTAAAGCATCCGCGTGGAAATTGTTGGTGTCAGAATGCCAGGCCAGAACTGGTTGTTTACCAAAAAGTGCTAATAAAACATTGTCCAGTTTTCTGAATCTGCTCTTTTGATTAACATAATCTGATTTAACATTGACAGAAAAATAAATGCGTTACGTGTAGTTGATCAAATAGTTTCAGCTCTAGCAAGTATTGTCTTAAAGCTTTTTGGGTTGTTTCTTAAGTAATGCTATTAATGGTCCAAAATGATGTCAAATTCACTAGATTTAACGTTCACATTTTCTTGAAGGAGGATTTCCCCCCCCAAATAAAACCTCCCTTTTTATAGCAATAAACACGAGTGTCAGCATTTAGCAGCATTTAGTCTGAGCACCACCAACTCTCTGGCCCAAAGTTTATTTTCCTCCAATCTTGCAAAAGGCAAACTCTCTGCCATGAGTGTAGAGTTGCCTCAAGCTCCAGTGTATTCAAAACCTTTTGGATGCACATATACCTGTCCTATTGAAAGAATATGTCTGATAGTGGTAGCTTTACCATAGATTTTGTATATTTTGCCTATTCATGCTTGGCTTGAAGTTACTCCTCTTTCAAGTGGGGTGCTGCTGGAAATCTGGGTCATTGGGTAGATTGTAGTGAGAGCAGAGCGAGGCTGAATGCATGAGGCACCTGAATTTAGAGCATCAGAAGTTTAGCTCCATGCTCAGAAGGGCCAATGCGTTTTTCTTTTTTCTTTGAACCAGTTCAGCACGTCCAATGCAAACATTTCCTCTCGAGGAATGTAAGGGATGGACAAATATCGGCATCTCTCCCCAGATCTCATTTGAAAATGCAAATGAGTGTTCTTGCTTAAAAGGCACATAAAGGAGGGCACATGCTCAGGCACTTGATTTGATACTTTACAATCTGAAAAAAAACCTGCATTCTGTTTCCTGAGAGCGTTCTCCTTGTTCTCCTTGCAGAAAGTGTTTCCCCCTCTGCTTCCTCCCGATCCATGGACGTAAACTGTGCCTAGAGTATTGAATTAGTCCCTCTCATTTCAGATCAAATCAGATTTTTAGCTATGACCAGCCAGCAAGAGAAAGAACACAATAACAGTGCTATCTAGTCTCAGCAAAGTAGACATTGCAGATGCAGTGATAAACTATTGTAATTATTGTTTCTTCATTTTTGTGGTCTGGATTTTTATGTGAATTGGTCACCCGTATTCTAATGGTGCTGTGTAACATTTTGGTCTCAAGACACGTGAAGTGATAACATGGAGTCATGGCATGATACGGTAGATTAAACTATCGTGTATATGTGTTTATATACATCTATATCGCTTCAACAGCATATGTTGTGATGAACAACATCTCCAGGCTGCTAAGAGGATCCTATTTCCTGCTGTGGATTAACCAGTGAGTGATAACTGATGACCACACTGATATCAGATCGGTACCCGCTATCGGCCAACAGCCAAAGCTCAGGTATCGCTAATGGTATCGGTGCATCCCTAGTCTGGAGAAATACACATCAATACAGTTACAATTGCCATCATCAGCTTTTTAGATGGCAGGAGGGAATGAACAGACAGAGTGGGGCTGCTGTGACTGGTAAGGGGTCAAAGGTTATCTCTGTGAAGGTTGAGAGGGAGACAGTGATTCAGCAGTTGCTGTCTGAGGGTTTAGAGCCAGGACTAAAAAACAGGGCTAAAAATATGTGGTGTTCACTTTAATATCCCCGACTTCACACCCTTCATCCTCCTCCTAAGTCTTGTTTACTGTAATCAAATATTTTGACAAATTGATACTTGATACTTTTCTCCTCCTACAACTAATGTTTTTTAATGCTTTGGATCTAGGAAAAAGGAAAGTAAAAGCAACGTTGGGTAACGGCACCAGAGGATGTGAAGAGGATAAAGAAATCTGATCTGGTTTCATTTATTTGACATGTTGGGGCAAATGTAGGTGGTTTTGAGGTCTGACATTATCACATTACATCGCTGTGTATATATCCAGACATGGCGTAAAATGTTGGTTTGGTGGTTTATTCAATGCCATGAGAAACTGTATTTCTGGTGTGTGTTGCTTCTGTAATTTCACATAATTTCTTGTGAAAACAGGGTATTGAGACAGACTCCAAATAACTTGTGTGAATGTATTTTAAAATCATTTTAATATACAACTAGCACCAGCAAAGTGCAAACAAAAATTACAGTTTTTCCAGAAAGTCAGAATGGCAAAAGGGCAGCGGTGGGAGCTCTGTGTTTACCACACGCAGCCCTCGTTTTTCCGGGTGACGGAGGCTAATTACGGTTGTCCGTGACGTTGCTATGGAGGCTAATTGAATGTTAGATTCACAGTTGCCACATCTGTGTGACAGATTAGATCTTCAGCAGCAACAGGACTCGACAAGCCCGTCTTTGTCCCACAGCCTTTATTTCCCTTTTTTAATACTGTGATCATTTATTGGAATGAATGCTGTGTCGTCTTGGAGCAAGGCCATCACCAATCTAGTAGTTGAGCCAAGCATGTCCATCTTGTACAATCATGTTATATTGCTCTGAATAATTCTTGCTGAATACAAAGATGGCGTCCCTGGGTGTATCTGAGAACTCTAGTTTCTTTATTGTTTCCAGATGAATCCGATTCACAGACATTTTGACTTGTCATAGATGAAAAATCACAGTTGTAACTATTAACATTAAAGATGGCTCAATTCAAGCAATTACTGTTGTGGAATTCAACATTTAATAATGCAAATATTCCTGTGTTGACAAGTCACCAAGCATGAGTGCACCAAGATTTATAGTGCTGAAAAATTAAGCCAAAAACTACATTTCCTCCAATATCCGGTTGAGGCTGGTCAACCAGTACAGCCGGGTCTCTATAGATAATATCCCCATTCATACCCTCGCCCAATTTAAATAATATTAAGTTCATGCATCTTTAGTGACAGTGACATTTCTCTGTGGCGTCACCACCAAGATGGTCAGAGCTCCCCACCTTGAGCTTCACAACGGCTCTTTAGACTACGTCCATATTTTATACAGTCTATAAACACACCTTCACACCCACATAGGTGTTGGCTTGACTGACTCCACTCTCCCTTCAGTTGTGTTGCACCTGTCGGCAGGACAATTGGCACCTTTTATCATGGTTCAAAGTTCATAATTCATAATAAGTCATCGTAGCTCCACCCAGTGTTGGGGAAAGAAATCCGCGCTATTGACGAGCCAGCCGCAGGGCTTTTTCCTTTTTTATAAACTTTGCAATGGTAGTTAGACGCTTTCTTTCTGATTGCAGAGACTTAAAATATGTTCACCTTTGGGAAAAACGCTGCAACCCTTCACCGTCAATTGTTGTAATATCACAATTTAGGCTACAAATGCTGAACAACACTAACGGAGAAATGAACACAAATAAACCAACAGGTCCGTCCTCTCCCCTCACGTGTTCCAGCCTTCCCTTCATCCAGAGTACTGTGCCTTGGGCCGATATTCATTTTTTCTGCATATATTCTATACTAAAGCAACCAAAGCATCTCAGCTGAAAAAAATTGCTGAGCAGTATTTAATTACTTTTAAAACTTCTGTGTCAAAAGAGCAAGAATATCCATAACATTAGACTCACAATAAAGCTTATTTATATAACACTAAAATATGGGTCAATGAAGTAAAAAAGGCAACAACGCTGCATAACGTGCTGATCATTCTACTATAAGGGAAATTCCTTCACCTTGACAGCCCTACCTGGTGTGTAAAGACCTGCAACCGCATCCCACATGCCAGGGCGTTCTTGTGCTCATGGTCTAATAAAGCAGTTTAACAATCTGATCTTTATCGGTGTGTTTCTGTCTCTTGTCCTCATTTTTTAGGAAATCAAACCCCAGAGTAATTACAACCACGGCTACACGGAGACCGTCAGCCGTAAAAACCATGTGGACGACTACAGCAACTGGGACATCGTCAAAGCCACACAGTGAGTGAATATCCGTGTCGTCTCTCAACGACAGCAAGATAAGCTTTGGGCTTCGGTCACGTGGTCAGAAGTGATGAATGGATTTGTTTGGTTTCGTCAGTGTCATAATAACTTAACACCGGCTATAACTTACATGACTTTTTATTCGAAATTCACACTTTCTGTGACGGCCTCTTCAAATTCACAACGTACCCTCAGAATGAATTTATTTTAAAATGTATTTCACACAATTGGACTCTATAAATCAAACATTTCAAGCTTATAAAGCTTTTTGAAAAAAGTGACATCATTACTGGAGGGCAGCATGTTCACCTATACTTATGTTAATTTATAAGCTTCACATATTCTGAATCCGGATCTAACGCCGCCATGTTTTCAACTGTGGTTGTCCGAGTCAGAATATGCTGAAGAAGTAATTCACAAGCTTAGAAGATGATGAGAGAATGTAGAGGGAGGAGGAGCAACGTGGAAATGTTTCCTCATAAGACAACAGCTGCTGTCACCCTGTGGACCCACCACCCGCAGGGAGAATTATCGGGGTCGGGTGCTATGTAGACCGGGCGGCGGGCCAGGCGGGAGACCTGGGCGGGCCGATCGCCGGCAGCATAGACTAGCTCTAGGGACGTGGAACGTCACCTCACTAGCGGGGAAAGAGCCGGAGCTGGTGCAGGAGGTGGAGCGGTACCAGCTAGATATAGTTGGGCTCACCTCCACGCACAGCATGGGCTCTGGAACCAAGCTCCTGGAGAAGGGTTGGACTTTGTCCTTTTCTGGTGTTGCCCAGGGTGAGAGGCGCCGGGCGGGAGTGGGGATACTCACGAGCCCCCGGCTGAGCGCCGCTGTGTTGGAGTTTTCCCCGGGGAACGAGAGGGTCGCCTCCCTGCGCCTACGGGTTGCGGGGAGTAAGGCTCTGACTGTTGTTTGTGCTTATGCACCGAACAGCATTTCGGAGTATCCGGCCTTCTTGGAGTCGGTGGGAGGGGTCCTGGAAAGGGCGCCGCCTGCCGACTCCATAGTTCTCCTGGGAGACTTCAACGCTCACGTGGGCAATGACAGAGAAACCTGGCGGGGCGTGATTGGGAGGAACGGCTTGCCCGATCTGAACCCGAATGGTGTTTTGTTGTTGGACTTCTGTGCTAGCCACAGTTTGTCCATAACAAACACCATGTTCGAACATAAGGTGGCTGGTACCAGAACACCTTAGGCCGGAGATCAATGATCGACTTTGTAATCGTATCATCTGATCTGCGGCCGTATGTCTTGGACACTCGGGTGAAGAGAGGAGCAGAGCTGTCAATTGATCACCACCTGGTGGTGAGTTGGATCAGATGGCGGGGGACTCGGCTAGAGAGACCTGGCAAGCCCAAACGTGTAGTGAGGGTGAACTGGGAATGTCTGGCAGAGGATCCTGTCCGGGAGGTCTTCAACTCCCACCTCCGGAAGAACTTCTCACAAATCCCGAGGGAGGCTGGGGACATGGAATCCGAGTGGACCTTGTTCAAAGCCTCTATTGTGGACGCGGCTGCTCGGGGCTGTGGCCGGAAGGTCATCGGTGCCTGTCGTGGCGGCAACCCTAGAACCCGGTGGTGGACACCGGGGGTGAGGGTAGCCGTCAAACTGAAGAAGGAGGCCTTTCGGGCCTGGCTGGCCCAGGGGTCTCCTGAAGCAGCTGACGGGTACCGGCGGGCCAAAAGGGCTGCAGCGACGATGGTCGCGGAGGCTAAAACTCGGGCATGGGAGGAGTTCGGGGAGGCCATGGAGAAGGACTTTCGGTTGGCCTCAAGGAAGTTCTGGCAAACCATCCGACGGCTCAGGAAGGGAAAGCAGGGTCTACCCCAGGCTGTTCTCAGCAGGGGGGGGGAACTGCTGACCCGGACTGGGGACATCGTCGGGCGGTGGAAAGAGCACTTTGAGGAACTCCTAAACCCGGCCAACATGTCCCCCGGAGAGGGGGCAGCGCCGGAAGACTTTGGGGTGGATTCACCCATATCCCTGGCAGAGGTCGCTAAGGTAGTCAAAAAGCTCCTTGGTGGCAAGGCGCCAGGGGTGGATGAGATCCGCCCTGAGATGCTGAAAGCGCTGGACATTGTTGGGCTGTCTTGGTTGACACGCCTTTTCAGTGTCGCATGGGGGTCGGGAACAGTGCCCATGGACTGGCAGACCGGGGTGGTGGTTCCCATCTTCAAGAAGGGGGACCGGAGAGTGTGCTCGAACTATCGTGGTATCACACTGCTCAGCCTCCCGGGAAAAGCTTATGCCAGGGTGCTGGAGAGGAGGCTCCGACCGCTTGTCGAACCTCAGATTCAGGACTAACAGTGCGGATTCCGTCCCGGTCGTGGAACAGTGGACCAGCTCTTTACCCTCGCAAGATTACTGGAGGGGTCCTGGGAGTTTGCCCAACCAGTTTACATGTGCTTTGTAGACCTGGAGAAGGCTTTCGACCGGGTCCCTCGGGGGTTTTTGTGGGGGGTGCTGCGGGAGTATGGGGTGCCGGACCCGTTGGCACGGGCCATCCGGTCTCTGTACGCCTGCAGTAGGAGCTGTGTTTGTCTCCTCGGTAGTAAGTCAGACACGTTCCCGGTGGGTGTTGGCCTCCGCCAGGGCTGCCCTTTATCACCGGTCCTGTTCGTGACCTTCATGGACAGGATATCTAGGTGCAGCCAGGGGGCGGAGAGGATCCGGTTCGGGAGTCTCGGGATCGCCTCTCTGCTGTTTGCGGATGATGTGGTCCTGTTTGCCTCCTCGGACCGTGACCTCCAGCATTCACTGGGGCGTTTTGCAGCCGAGTGCGAAGCGGCAGGGATGAGAGTTAGCACCTCCAAATCTGAGGCCATGGTGCTCTGCCGGAAACCGGCGGATTGCTCCCTCCAGGTGGGGGCAAACTGCCTACCCCAAGCGAAGGAGTTCAAGTATCTCGGGGTCTTGTTCACGAGTGAGGGTAAGGTGGAGCGGGAGATCGATAGGCGGATCGGTGCGGCTGCAGCAGTAAAACAGGCGCTGTACCGGTCCGTCTTAGTGAAGAGGGAGCTGAGCCGGAAGGCAAAGCTCTCCATTTACTGGTCGGTCTACGTTCCAACCCTCACCTATGGTCACGAACTCTGGGTCGTGACCGAAAGAACGAGATCTCGGATACAAGCGGCCGAAATGAGCTTCCTCCGTAGGGTGGCCGGGCTCAGCCTTAGAGATAGGGTAAGGAGCTCGGACATCAGGGGGGAGCTTGGAGTCGAGTCGCTGCTCCTTCGTGTCGAAAGGAGTCAGCTGAGGTGGTTCGGGCATCTAGTTAGGATGCCTCCTGGACGCCTCCCATTAGAGGTTTTCCGGGCACGTCCAACTGGTAGGAGGCCCCGGGGAAGACCGAGGACACGCTGGAGGGATTATATCTCCCGGCTGGCCTTGGAACACCTCGGGATCCCCCAGAATGAGCTGGAAAGTGCTGCGGGTGAGAGGGAAGCCTGGGTCGGCCTGCTGAACCTGCTGCCACCGCGACCCGACCCCGGATAAGCGGGTGATAATGGATGGATGGATTTGAGGTCAGGATTATCTGCTGAACATGCCACAGTGTGGGTGTCATGTCGAAGTATCTGTTTGTTTTTAGTTGCCAGTTTTTGTGTGTGTGTTGTCAGTGGTTAGTTTTTCAGTGTTTACCCCTATGTTCACCTGGAGATTTAACACTTCTGTGCCCCTCTTCCTCAGGTACGGCATCTTCGAGCGCTGCAGGGAGCTGGTGGAGGCGGGCTTCGATGTTCGGCAGCCAGACAAAGAAAACGTAACACTCCTTCACTGGGCCGCCATCAACAACAGGATAGATTTGGTCAAGTGAGTCCAGTCCCGTTTTGTACGAAGTTGGTGGCGGCATGGTACGAAAGCAGTTAGAGTCTTGGGACTTGTGAGTTCAACTGGCCGGAGGTGCGCGGTTGCACCAGTTTGAAATATGAAGCAGAAAATGGGCGACTATGGGTCAGTGGTTAACATGCCCGTTTTTCAATCAAGGGGTTGGCAGTTCAATCCCTGCCCTAGTCGATGTGTCCTTGAGCAAGACACTTAACCCTGCATTGCGCCCCGTAACTGTGTCTACGGTGTATAATGTAAAGTGTCTTTGAGTATCTTGAAAAGCACTATATAAATTAAATGGATTATTATTATTAAAATGACAGCAAAAGTGTGCTCAGCCTGCATGCCATAAATAAAGGTTACATAGAAAAGAAGAAATGTGGCTGCTGCATTTTTTTCTTCTTAGCTTGGACAGCTTTTCCTGTATACTTTGTTGTTGTTGATGAATAACCCTTTCCACTGAGCTGCTCACCCCCTTCAGAGGAAAACAGTGGCCCTGTTTCTACATGCACACTGAATTTTATGGTCGCTCAGTAAAAACAGTTGTAATGCAAATTTAGCAATGAACTGGCTGATGTTGCAAATGTATTAAGGTCAAGGACAACATCAATGTTCTCCTCAGTAAATACTGCTGGCTGTGACTGACCCTCTCTCCAGCAACTCTTGTACTTTTCCTCTAATTACAAGGGTCATAATTAGTATTTTGCTCAGTCAATGCAGACCTGCCTTAATCAAAGTGAGTAATAAAGGTTCAGTGGGCAACTTGACTTTGTGTCCCGTCTGCTCCAACTCCCCGTGTCCTGGCAGTAGGACCTGAGCCAGATCATCTATGATGAAATCTGGCTCCTCTGCCTCCTTTTAGTGCCGATAAAAGTCGACCGTGCACAGAGAAGAATCAGAGCCGTATTATCATTATTTTCTCAAAAGGTCATCTAATTGTTCTGTCTATGAAAAAGTGTTGAAATACTCATCACACTTTCCTAAAGTGTGTGCGTGCATGCAGGCGAGCACCCTCCCACCCGGAGTAGTACACCTAGAGTAGTTCTCCTGCTAAATAATAAATACATTACATTAATGAATAGATGGATGGATAAAATACAGTACAGCAAGTGGGCTCTGGTCCACTCAGGGTAATTTAAAAACAAATACAGTCTAAGCTGTGGGAGGGACTTCTCCACCATGAACTGGGTAATAAATACTTTTCACAATGGGTTTGCTGCTTCAAGCTATCGCTATGTCAAGCTATCACTTTTAAAGCCTAACAGTTCATGTATTTGCAGGTCAAGACAAACATCTGCAGACTTTGCATATCGAGAGGCTCTGGAAATGTTCTTCCAAAAGCCCCGAAAAATACTCTGCAGTGACAAAACCTGCACACTTTAAGTGTTCGTGTCAGTGTGCCCCCCAAGCTGTACACCTAGGGGAAACACTGTATTCAAAATACAATCACATAAAACAGATACATCCTCAAGTCTCAGAAGCTAGAACCCGAGTATGTTTGGCGTTTCTTACTTGAAAAATGAGTAAAATGATTAATCGATCGCCAAATTAGTTACAGATTAGTTTTAGCTCTACTCGTGTTCTCTCAACTTTGCCGTTTGGCTTTGTGGAAACTGTGTATAGTTTTTCTGGCCGTCTGGTCCGAAGAACGGCCAACAATCTCATCCATTGTGGTTTTTAAACCTGTCGTGCACTCCACACCTAGATTAGATTATCAAAATGGATTCTCGAATGAATGGATGAGGCATAAAGTTCCACCTGACGATTGTGTTTGTGTGTGCAGGTACTACATATCAAAGGGAGGCGTAGTGGACCAGCTGGGAGGAGACCTCAACTCCACCCCTCTGCACTGGGCCACCAGGTGACACACACTCACTGCAGATAACACATGTGCCTTTTGGTGGAGATCTGGAATCCACGGAGCCTTCATTTATTATTATTTAAAATGCCGTGACAATAAAACGTTTCCTTTAGTGCCTTGAAATTCATTTCACTAATCGTTATAACAGAAAGCAACTAAATCTAAGAAAAGCCTTTTCTTAGCTTCCCGAATGTGGTCGCCAGAACATTTTAGAATTGTTATTAATGTAAGAGATTTTTGCCAACTTCCTCCGTGTCTTGTTTTAAATCCTTCCTACAAACACGCAATTATGATTTGGCTTGATTGAGGGTCTTATTCCTTTTTGTCATAATGTAACGTCTCTCCCATGCAGACAGCGGGGGGTGCATGAAGCACTCCTCGTCCTGAATAATTGATCGATTTGACACACGGGCATCCACACCATCAACGCCACACTCACGAGTCATGTGTCTCCCTCCATCTCCCCTCCACCCGTCAGTGACCTTTAAGGCAGTCAGGGAGTTAGTGTCTCGATGTTGTGGCGCCATATGAGGCCACAGAATTTCATGTGCAAATAAGGGAGTTTAACAGCAGCCGGAGTAAATGAGACCCCCATCTTTGGATTGACAGTTTAGCCTGAGCGCTCACTCAGCATCCAAATGTGTGATCAAGTGAAAATGGCTTCGGCCTTCTTCACCCCAACCCTCAGGAGAAAGACGGGAGTTATTTGTTCCTGCGTGTCAACGGCTATTTTCACCCAACTGCAAAGCGTTCTGCAGCAGAAGGACATGGAACGCGTTCACTGACGCTCAAAGGACGTCAGAGCACACTGCTGTTCATTTTAAAATGTGTTATTCTTTGAGTAGTTAATGACGTTTTTCCTTTTCGTTTTGCGCTCATCTCCTCCCAGACAAGGCCATCTATCCATGGTGGTGCAGCTCATGAAATACGGCGCCGACCCGTCTTTGATCGACGGCGAGGGATGCAGCTGCGTTCATCTGGCCGCGCAGTTCGGCCACACTTCCATCGTGGCCTACCTTATCGCCAAAGGACAGGTAGGAAACGCCAACCATTATTCGTCAGGAAGAGATCTTAAAATAAACAATGATGCTTCTCACAACAGCAGTGTGTGAATCTCTAGACAGTTTACTGCAGGTTGTTTTTAAAAACAGAGATGGATATTGCTGTACTGTTGGGACAAGTCTGTTTTGAAATAAATATGTACCAGTGCTCTCCACTAGGGGGAGCCCCATTGCTTCTCTTTTCCACCTCGCACTCCTCCTTCGGCGCCTGCGGTTTTTTGACTGCATCTTTCCTCTGTATCAGGATGTGGACATGATGGATCAGAACGGCATGACTCCTCTGATGTGGGCGGCTTACAGGACACACAGGTGTGTAGTTTGTGTAGTTTGTTGCAGCTAGGTGATTAATAATTTCCAGCTCACACTTTCCCATGAGCAAGCTCGAGCATGTTTCTGCTGACTGCAGCCACACACACAACGTCCTCATTCAAACACAGAAACAAGTCAGCTTCATCTGAACATTCCCTAATCAGCCTTTTTTGCCTGGGCCTTCATTTAAGGATGTACTTATTGGCCCATTAGCAGCAATACATTTGAATTTAGCATTAAAACAAATGTAGTACTGATAAAGAAGTTCTGTAAATAATGTAAGGAATTAAATCAGATGGACACATTCCAATGGATTGTTTTCTAATGACCTTGATGGCTTTTTAGCAGTTGAAATGTGCTGCTGTTTCAGGCTAAAATGGCAAAGAAAATGCTTACATTTGATACTTTATTTTGTCATACTTTATAGTAAACTGAATATCTTTGCGTTTTTTTACGTTACCTGAATGACACCAATGGAGTTTGGTTATAAAGTGTTGGATATCAGCCAGATTCAAATCCTTAACTTTTCCAACTGTCCTATTTTTTTCTTTGTGATCACCTTCCCGTTGTCTTCGTCCTCATGGCGAGTTTGTTTGTTTGACCTTATTTTCCTCCCTTGTGTAACAGTGTGGATCCCACCCGGCTGCTCCTGACCTTCAACGTCTCCGTCAACCTGGGCGACAAATATCACAAGAACACAGCGCTGCACTGGGCCGTGCTGGCCGGCAACACCACCGTCATCAGCCTGCTGCTGGACGCCAACGCTAACGTCGACGCGCAGAACATCAAGGTGTGACGCCTTGACCCGCTGTCTCCGTGTACCTGCACCGCCGGATTATTTAGAGCTTTTTGGGACACTAGATTTTTTTTTTGGACTGACCTTTTCTTGTGTTTGTTTTCAGGGCGAAACACCGCTAGATCTTGCTAAGCAAAGGAAGAACGTTTGGATGATCAATCACTTACAGGAAGCGTGGCAAGCCAAAGGCCACGACAGCCCGTCCTACCTGAAAAGGCTGAAGATGGACAAGGTAAACATTCAGACACACACACACACGCTCAAATACATTATAATTATACGTCTAGAAAAAGCATCACGCAATGTGAATTGTGGGCTTACATTTTAACCAATAGACAGAAACCTTTTCAGTCGGGTCTCATTTTTGCTGTGAAGACACGCACACCTTTTGTGTCCGTTTCAGTTCAGACGTGCTCAGACCGGCCTGACCACACTGAACCGGTGCTCTGCTGCAGCATCACAGCATGTCTGGGGTTGTGTTTACCTTTTAGTCCAAAGCTGGGCCCCGATCAGACAGCCTGACAGGAAGGAGACGGCTGCTAAATGACGGGTTGTCCAGTCCCCACAGTGGGGGATAACAGACATGCATCCTGATAAATATCCTCTTCTACTCGAGCGTAAAACATACCAACATCTGTCGGTCGGTTTGTTTGCGTCTCAGAATGTTTCAATGCCAATTTTGTTTTCAGAAATATTTTCGTGCATGCATAGACTTGTTGTTGTTTCTAACTCTTGTTGTCTTTCCACTTGTCTGCTGGGATATTATTAGTTAATGAAGGTACATTTTAGAATGAGACAGTAAGTTAGCATGTAGAAATGTTCCTAGACTTGATGCCTCACCTTTAGTTCAGATCCCCAGTGCTTTGTGTCGATGTGTAGAATACATGTAACTTGTTTGGTTTGCTACTTTCCTTTCTTTATATCGCCACATCTGAGAGGGACGAATATGACTATATAAAGATGGAACACTTTATTTGCTTGTTTTCTAACCATGAACTTTTGATTCATGAATATTTATTTATCCAATAACTCTTAATAATAATAATAATAATATTAAACTCTCGCTTCGAATATAATCTATTGTAAATCTATACTCTGTTTCTGATAAGAGAAAGCTCAATGGGACTCCTTCCTGCTTGTAAAAATCAGTGTTTTTCATTTTTGTCATCTCTTGCCCAACTTACATGTGTCTGATCAATTCAATCTTCATTTTCTCTGTCTCCCCCAATACTTTGTCTTCTCTTTCAACTTGTTTCTCCACCATTCCACCATCTTTCTATGCCTTCTTTCTTCTCTCCTGCTGTTCTTTCTTCTACCTTCCCCTTTCTGTCTCCTCTCTCTCCTCCTCCTGCAGGAGTTCAGGCAGAAGGTGATGCTGGCAACACCCTTCCTGGTCATCTGGCTGGTTGGATTCATCGCTGACCTGGACATTGACTCCTGGCTGATCAAGGGCCTCATGTACGCCGGCGTCTGGGTCACCGTGCAGTGCCTCTCCAAGTACGTCTCGATGACATGAACGACACACCAGCACACACACAGGACCGGTATTCCTAGAGGAGCTCGTGGCTTTTGTTTAATCGCCCCCTAATGTCTGCGTACACAAAACACAGTCTGCAGTTAACTCACATTTATTAACATTATCCCCCAGATATGATGTCACAGCTCTGTTTAACATTTGGTTATATTAACAATATTATTCTATATAATATTAATATTATAAATTGTATTATAATAATGTGTTGTAGTATTCTCATATCTCCCTGCTCCAGTGGCCATGCAAATGGGTCAGAAGGCCGTACCGAATAGCTCGAAGCTTCATTCATAGCGTTAATTATTGTTATTGATAAATTACAGAAATATTGTGTTAGAGTCCACAAGCTTCCACCTTTTCTTCCCCTCACTCTCGCACCGTATCATAGCTTCAACATAATAGTTTGCGTTTAGCCTTTTAAAAAAATGTTCATTTAGAATTGGCATCCATAATTCCAGGAAAGATGCGGACTGCATACCAAACAAATCTGCACTGGACTCATATTGTCACATGATCTCTGTGTTAAGAAATTAGGATCACAGGCTTCAATTATTACAAATGACTAAAGGTCTCCGGGTGGGACTCGTCCCAACGTCCCTATTTCGATCCAAATGTCCTGCCGCTCCATTTACCACACACCACTGAATACAGTCTTTATTGCACCAGCACATGAACTGCACATATCTGGTGTCATTTCTGACATTCCATACCATTCATTAACAAATACTCCCTTAACACACACACACACCCTGTTCCCCCTACTTAAGCTCTATTACCACTGCCACCTGGTCCTGCTGGTATCGTGTGTTGTGCCCCTCACTCCTGTTTGCTCTGTGACTAAAATAACACACATTACGCAGCGCTTTTTTTTAATGGACATTCTTGGAATGCCGACTTGGTGAAAAAACAATGGTGACCGAGTCCAACTGCAGGTCGGGGTTTGGTTCATTGTTGCTGCTGTCCGCAGGACTCAGATCACAGACTCAGGTTTGCATTGGTCCACATGTGCTACGGTGAGCTGTTTCACATCTGTAGGAAGAGGGCCTTGATATATTGAACACATACATTATGAGCTGAGCAGTGCCTGTAGTGGGAATGTTGCCCATTTAAAAGGCAATTCTGGCTTCTTAGTACAGAAATCAGTTGTGATCTAATTTTAACAACCACTGCTGATGACTGTGACCCTCCTCCTGTCTCATCTCTCTGTGCAGGGCTTTCTTCGACCACTCCATGCACAGCGCTCTCCCTCTGGGAATCTATCTGGCCACCAAGTTCTGGATGTACGCCACCTGGTTCTACTGGTTCTGGAACGATATCCTTTTCCGTCTGAAGACGGCGTCGGCCCTTGTTTTCTCTAAGTGATAGAGTGACATTTTGGGGAAATTCCTTTATCTTGCTGTGTGTTCGATGAGATGAATGATTTGTTTGGGACACACAACAAACGCTACAGTCAGCAGCCAACTAGCTTAGCTTCCAAAAACAGACTGCGTAAATATAGCATCGAGAAGAGAAAACGACATTGAGATGACTGACTGTTTTTATGGTCGTGCAGTCCCACTTTGATGAGAGCCTGGCACACACCGTCTGGAAAACAGACGTGCATTCAAAGCCTTGCACATGTGTCACATGCCGGTTAAAATGGGCTTTTTATCTTTGACTTATTAACAGTTGCACAAGTTCCGCAACAAATTTTATGAATCTGTTGCGGCAGTTTGTAAAATTGGCAAACGTGTGATCTCCATGCAGGGAGGATCTCAATAACATATGGACTAGTAAAATAGATTTTTCTTCCCCTTTGGGTTGCAGAAGCTATGTGAAACGACTGCGGTCTCATTGTGATGGACATGCAAGTGAAGCTGCAGTGAACACGTCATTCGCCTGTTGCTGTGTTGGAGTTGTGAACAGGAAGGTCAGTGTGTAGCAGCAGCTGGGTGAAACTTCAAAGAGTTGACTCTCACTTTTTCTTCTTATTTTTTTCTTTCCGTAATGGAAGAATTGCCTTTTGTGTTCGGGAGCTGCTAATTGCCGGAGGTGAGAGGGCAGTTCTCATTTGTGGAAGGCATCTGATTTCCTGCCTTCGCTGCTCTGCTAATGGGAAGAGAGAGGACGACGACTTTGACCTGAGCTTATTGGAAAAAGCAAACCGTTAAAAACTGCTGCTGGAGATTTGTTCTGAGCATGTTTTCCGACATAAAGCCGACGGAAGGGATCGACTTCAATGACCGACCTGGTCTTGACCCCGGTTTCCAAGAGCAGCGTTTGGGTTTCAACCTGCAGTCGGTACATGTTTGCTCGTACACTGATCAAAAGTTGCCCCCTTTGACAGCAGGCAGGTTCTCTCTTGTCTGGAGACATTTCTTTGTGCAAAAGAGTTCTTCTTGTTTGCCCTCCAGTGATCACAGTAGTCATTAAACCTGTGTGCTGTATCTGCCATGAACCTGCGTCTAGTAATGGTTTCATTTGTCTGCCTTTTTAGTTGAAAGTGTACCTGACGGCTCAGGGAGGCGAGTCTAAACAAAGCATAAATCGCTGATGGAAACGCATGTTAATTTTCATTTTCTGGAAATTCATTTTTGAATTTGCACACAAATTCTGACGTCTGAAAGCAGCGAGGGAAATGTTTTTTTCGAAGCACTGGGTTTATTGAAGGATGAGAATAGAAACCTTTCACTGGTTTGATTTCCTCACCTCGTCTTTGTTACACAGACGGTCTTTGTTCTGGCCCACTTTCTGCCACTGTGAGCTCGTCCTCACCCTCAAACCTGTGGTGGAAATCAGATCAAATGATGATGGGTGGAGCTATAAGATGATACTTATTCTTTTTTTGGTCCTTCCCAAACTCTGATCATATCTTCCTCATTAGACTTTGCTCATGAATGCATTTCCAGCAGGTCTGAAAAGAACAGAATGAGCGATGCCCTGGAGTTAAGTACTGTACTGATGACCCCTTAATGTCACCATAGTGACAGACAGCCGCAGACTGAGGAATCTGTTTGTGACCCTCTTGCACCCTCCCCACTCGGCCTTCAACAGATGGGTGCTAACGGGAGGTGAAGCATTCAAACCCATTTGTCTGAAGCGTTGCATTGATCACTGCTCAGCTGAGTTCGCAGAGCAGTGGCGAGCTCTGAGAGGGTTTTACTTATTAAGTCAACACCCAGCTCTTTAAGGGGATATTTCTGCAGATCAATGGCTGCGTGTGGTCTTTAGGGACTTGTAGAGAGGCCTCTCACTCTGCCAGTGCTAGGTAAGTGAGGGGGGGGGAGACACACACATGTGAAACTGTGTTTCTCAACAGTGAAGATTTTATCATTTTGCATTTATGATTTCAAGATTGCGTCTTACTCTTCCCACTTTCCCGTTTTCAGTCACACATTAGCAAGTGGTGTCGAAGCCTCGCTGTGTCACTTCCTGTGGGATTCTAGCTGAGTCATGCCCACCTGCACCGGTGACTCTGCTACCAATCAGTGACGGGCTCCACTCGGTTCCACAGAGGACTGGAGAACCTGCACACAAACGGTCTGTTGGTGCCTCTTAAGAGAGCAGGGGTGGTTCATGGTGTCACTCGTATGTATTAGGAAGGAGGTCACGGGGGCTGAATGGATGAGTCGAGATGAGACTAGTTCTTAGAATACAGGACACGCTTTTATTGACGTATTGGCTTAATAACAGGAGGTATCTCAAGGAACAAAAATAATCTGTTTGTTCGTCTTCCTTAACCCTCGCTGCACATCTCCCCTTTGCCACCGTCCACTTGCCCTTCCTGTTAAACACCGTGGCGCTGTTCTACAACTTTGGCAAGTCCTGGAAGTCCGACCCGGGAATCATCAAGGCGTCAGAGGAGCAGAAGAAAAAGGTAAAGGCAGCGGCAGCAGCACCACCTGCTCCGTGATGCTGCTTCCTTGTATTTCACGTGTCTGTGTAAGTGAATCCATTTGTTCCAACGTGCCCGGCGGCTGATTCCTCTGGCCTCTCGGTGTCTCCGTCCCTCATTATCGCACTCTAATGGGGGACAACAGAGGCCTCTTCTTTCCTGCCAGGCCCCGTGATTGATGAAGAGCTATATTTACTCTGCATTGTCCAGCACAGGACTCGCCTCTGCATCAAAGGCTTCAAAGCTTTCCATTCACTGCAGAGTGGTGAATTGTTTTACCCTGATTTTGCAGCTTTTGTTTATTTGCACAGTGACGTAATGTCTGTAATGCTGTAAAAGCAAACTGGGATTTATTTTATTTTTGCAGATTAGATCAAATCCAAACCCCTTCGGTTAAAAACAAACTGTAATGACGGTCTGGAACTGTGAATCCCATTGTAGCTTTAGTTGAGTGGGATCGGCAGCTTGTGCACTGTTAGTAGGTCTTTTGTTGCGGTGCCAATTACAAGATTAATGTCTCAGATGCTAGTTCATTTATCTGCCTGGCCTCTTTAAACAAAACCATTTAAATCCTGCTTTTGTTTCTCGTTTCCTTCCTCCAGACAATTGTGGAGCTGGCAGAGACGGGCAGCCTGGACCTGAGCATATTCTGCAGCACCTGCTTGGTAAAATGTGACTCCTCTCTCACGAGGCGATACATGCAGAGCCAAGTACAAAGAATAACGTATGCTTTTTGTTTCCGCTTCTTTTGCGACCGCGTCCTCTCAGATACGGAAGCCCATCAGGTCCAAACACTGCGCCGTGTGCAACCGCTGCATCGCCAAGTTTGACCACCACTGTCCCTGGGTGGGGAACTGTGTCGGTACGTCAACATTCACCAGCTCGCTCACAAACACTCGTCTGCTTTCGTCCCCTCACAGAGTTGTGGCTTTTTATTTTTATTGTCGAGTTTTTATCAGCTCCATATTCCACTGTAAGAAGCAACATGCTGAGGGAAGTGCTGCATGTCTCCAGTAAGCTGGGGTACCTTTAATGAGCACTGGTCCAAATGACACCAGATTTAGTCAGGAGAAGAGGTCCGGTTGTTGCATTTCAGTTCATTTGACAGAGGACGTCATGAAGTGTAGCCGTGTTGAGGTTAGTTTTCATTTACTTGTCAGTGCACACGACACAGTGTGAGGACAAGAAACGAAGCGGGCAGAGTGAAGTCGTAAAGGGAAGCCGGAGTGTGCGTCCTGGATTGTGTCGATGACGTCCGACGGAGACGGTTGAGTGCACGCGGCTTGTTCTTCCGCCATCGACCCAGGTGGTCAGGAAGACACTGGGAACAACGAGCCCCGCTGAATGACTCGGGATCAGGGGCCTGCATTATTATTATAGAATTACATAAATAAATACAATCCATGAATGAATAGACAGATACAATACTGTACAGCAAGTGGTCTGTATTTATTTACTTATCAAGATCAGTCTTGTGTCTCGAGCTACCGGGACGGGTCATGGCATGTTTGTTTCTCCTCAACAGGAAGTGGGAATCACCGCTACTTCATGGGCTACCTGTTCTTCCTGCTCTGCATGATCTGCTGGATGATATACGGCTGCATTTGCTGTGAGTAGGAGACCCCGCTCCCTTCCCCGCCCGGTCGCCCCATTTCTCAGCTCACTGCTTCTCTCCGGTCCCTTCTCCCTCAGACTGGAGGATCCACTGCGCCACCAGTTATGCCAAGGATGGCTTCTGGCTCTACCTGACCCAGATCGCCTCCTGCTCTCCCTGGATGTTCTGGATGTTCCTCAACAGCATCTTCCACTTCATGTGGGTGGCGGTGCTCATCATGTGTCAGCTCTACCAGGTCTGGGAGAACTAGGATTTACCATGTCGCTTTGTGCCCTGAACTTAATATTCATGTGTGTGCTGCTCTGTGAAATGTGGACTGACCTCTTTGCCTTAACCTCTCTCAGATCGCAGCTCTGGGAATCACCACCAATGAGAGGATGAACGCTCGGAGATACAAGCACTTTAAAGTCACAGCCACGTCCATCGAAAGCCCCTTCAAGTGAGTGATCTTCTCTCACCTGTTTGCTACGGAGAGCTGAATCTCACCATTTCGTTTCAGTAAAAGCATTGAAGCTGGTTACGGTCTGATTAATATCCTCAAGGGATGTCACTTGATTCGGCACCAATTAGGTCAGAGGAACCTCCCACTGAACTCTCGGCAGTGCAGTTAGCACTCCAGTGCGGGTAATCTAGGCGCCCGGTTTTGACAAGAGCGTGATGCTAAGCTGGGGGAGTAGTCTTTAAATGCCACCAGCAGGTCCTAGGACACATGTGATAGTACTCTTTAGTTATTCCTATGGTCCTCACTCTGATGCCACTCATGCTCCTCTGTCTCTCTCTCTCTCTCTGTCTGCAGCCACGGCTGCATCAGAAACCTCATCGATTTCTTCGAGATCCGCTGCTGCGGTCTGATCCGGCCCGTGGCGGTGGACTGGACCACGCAGTACACAATAGAGTACGACCAGACGTCAGGCTCGGGCTACCAGCTGGTGTAGAGGAGGAAGAAATGGGGAAGGTGGGGGAGTCCAGTGTCGCTTAGAAGGATTACCCGTCCCCATCACCCTTACCGTCCCCATGCCGGCGTTCATATCCGAGCGATGCTGTTCTCGAGAGCACTTGCTTTTTTTGGACCATCTCTCCCACACCGATCAAAAGACTTGGAAAAAATAAAGTCAGCCAGGACTCGCATGCTGTTACGGGGCAATGCCACATCCACACCCCCTCCCTCTGCCCTCACCACCACCTTTACTACTATTACTACTACTACTATTCTACAGCATCAGCTGTCCCACCCCTCCACCTCGTCTCTTCTCCTCAGCCCTTTTGGACGGTGCGTTGCTGCCAGGCACAAGCGGAGAGGAGAGAGGCCAACGGACCAGAGGAGTTCCAAAATAAAAGCATTTCTGTTTGGACCGGAGACAGCGCCGCGATGGCAGCGCCGTAACGTTGCAGTATCGCTCTTTGCCCTTCCCCTTTATATCCTTATTTATGGCGTCCCTGTTGATATGCCCTGTATGTATTATTATTTTTTTTGTATTGATTGGTTCAGGAAGTCTGTTGTTCCTGTGAACGTTAACTGTGGTGGCCAGGGAGGCGGATGGATTAATTTAAATTGTTTTAATCATGAGTTTGTTTCTAAGTATGTTAGAGAGAAGGGAATCTCTTTACTTTTTCTTTTTTAAGGTCTTGATTTTGCACCGTGACGAGTCGAGCTGATGAGGATTTGCCAACATAGTGGAGCTCATCAGAGTGTAAGAGGTGGAGCCGCGGCAGGAGTCAAAGCCGTGAGGTGGAGTTCTAGGAGTTATCCCAACTGTTTATTTTTGAGCCTTTAACCTAAAAACAGTCGTCGTGCGGCGGTAACGGGATGACGTGCGCGACTCCTACAGCGGCGACCACCGTAGAGGTATCCTCCAAACAATGTGATACAGGTATATTTATTTTAAAACGATTTATAGATAAAGTAACTATGTGCTAGCGCCACCATTTTTACATTTCGCATCATTTTAGCTGAGTAGGATTTTATGAGAGCAAATGATTAAACAAGGACCTGTCGCAGTTTGACACGGAAGCCCGGGATCTCCACAGTCCAACTCTATATAGCGAGTGTATTTATTAGCAGCAGAGTGAAAGCATGGGGAGCACGGATGAGTTTACAAGGAAGATTCATTCCATGTGTGTGTGTTTCTCTCAAAAAAGCTGTAAAGTCTTATTTGTTTTGTTTGTCTTGTCTGCCTCCGACATTGCACTGATGATTTATTTGTAGTATTTTTTTGCTGTTACTGAACACATGGGCCCAGCAGCTTCCATTGTTTACAGAGAGGAAGAGTAGGGGCCCATCAGACAAGGCCAACTCCCATCACTTCCTGTCTGGAGCCCCGCGGTCAGCAGCAGGATGGACTGAAGTGTAAAGAATGTGTACCTGTACATAAACAATATCTTTCTCTGTAACTATTTTCTTTGCGTCAGTGTAAGGTGCTCCTGGATTTCTTTTTTTCTGAGTTTGGGGGTGATTTCTTCCAACCGAACGGAAAGAAGAGGATCGAGTGACTATACTCCAAGTGTATGAGCGTAGCTTCTAGTGATGTCCCACACTGCTGTCTATAGGCATTTTACCCCCGAAATACCCCAACTTTACCCCGCCGAGGACTATCTACTGCATGTACGATGCTCGGGACAGCTGGGCTCTCACGTCCCCCCCCCATCAACCCGACCCCGTAGTCGGCAAGCCACCTGTCTGTATATAGTGAATGTTAAGTATTTGCAAGTACTTTTCTGCATTACGTTTATTTGTCTGTATTTGGTTTGTTTTTTTAATCCGTTTTATTTCTCTCAAATCCAGTGTGTTTAGTGGAAGTTTTCTTTCAGGTTGCCAGATTTGCAGTCGGGCCCTCCTGTGCAAGTGTGTAATATATTTGAATGTTCCATGCTTGTGGTTTGTTTTACATTTCTATGTCATATATCGCTGGGTTTGTTATACCACTGGATGTACAAATTGTAAAGCAAAGACACTAGAGAACTAAGGCAGACGCCAACTTTTTTTTGTTTTCTAAAAGCTGAAATGTGATCATGCAGTAGTTTAAAGGGTAGAGGGGAGGTTCTATTACATTAAGGCCTCCAGAACGTGTGGGCCTCGTGTTTGCATCTTCATCATCATCAGAAGGGGACGATGTCATCATTCCATGTTTCGTCTCTCTCCCCCCCCCCTTCATCTTGCTAACCAACCACTGATGTAATTTCTGCCCTGCAAAGACAACACACAGCCGCTAGTGTATGCGTGCTTTAAAGGTCAAAGGTTGTGACTTGATTTTATATCAGTAACCAGTAAATAACCACTTGCGTTCTATTATTGCCTTTTCAGTGATGGGAGGTAAAAGAGGAGGGCTTGTGGTTCCTTTGTTTTTCTAGGGCAGAGCTCATCCAGGACATGAATCAGTCCTCACTAGTTCTTCCAGCAGCCTGAGAAGTCTCTCCTCTCGCCACGTGGGATAATCAAATAAATAAAAAAAAAAAAAAGATAAAGCACATAATCATCTCCAGTGCCTCTCTGCCCACCTTCAGACATCACTGTAACTCCGCTTCAGATGTAAACATATGGGCATGGTTCAGTTTTAATGGCTTTAATAATAAAATACAGTCAAATGTGAACAAGTGGGTTTCCGTTTGTTAATGTTTTTTTTATTTGTATGGTGGGCGCCTCCTGCAACTCGAAGGCACACGAGGGAGGAAACGAGAGGAGGGCCGGTGGACGCTCACTGAGCGTGGACCAGAGCGCCGGCTCCTTGGCCGTAACCGAAGCCTTTGGGCCCGAAGTTCTTGGCATAGCACGCTGTGGAGGGAGAGAGGAAATGAACATTAACGCTGCAGACGACTGCCATTTAAAAACTAAGGATGGAAGAAAAATCATTTCACAAGAGGTAAGAAACCTCACCACTGAGATATATTCAGTTTATTTTGGATAGCCCAAAATCACAAATTTGAGGGCTTTACAATCTGGTTTTCATTTTCCATGTCCTGTCAAAACCTCTTCTGACCGAACGGTCACCACCAGGATGCAGCCAGGCCAGATCCTCTCCAGCTCTCTACCGCATTTCTTCAGCCGTGTACTCGGGCTTAAATAAAGTAACTAAATAAATTCATTATTAGGACTAATTATTGCCGTTTCAAACTTAGATTTTGACAAACCAAGTGTATGCTCCACAGCTGGTGTTTTCTTAGTTTTATATCCATCTCCTAATAAATCACACCTTGATGGACAAAACGTTCCCCAAGTAAGAGGAACGTTGAGTTTTACTGCGTCTAATTAAAACATCTGCCTCGTTTTCCTGTTGCACGCATGCGCCTCCAGCAGTTTGGACCTCCTTCAGCCCGAGTAGAGGTCCAATGTGTGCTCCAACACTCAGGGCTGTTTACCTCACATCAACATGTGACGTTTAAAGGAGGAGCCCACCACTCGGGTTGTGGTCAGAGCAACGAGGTGTAGAATTTACTGACGTGTTCTTTCTATTCTCTGAAAGCCACTCCTGGTTGGTTTTAAACTAAACATCTCCATCCTGCTGTCCACATGCGTCTTCCAGACCCTGATTAGAGTAACAATATCCAGCTGCTGATCTTAGTCACAGACTGCAGAGCCGGGCCTGTTTGGGTTTAGAGCTGAGATGCAACATTCCTCCTCCTCCTCACTACGTGGGTTCATCATGACGGCAAAACATCCGGGTCTTCTGTTTCACCAAACCGCCCCGTCTCATTGTGCTGGTGAGGAGGGAGGCCAGAGGGGTGCGAGAAAACCGACACTGAATGTGGAATAACTCCTCTCAGTTCTGCTGTCGGCTGATATAAATCACACAAAAAAGCAAGTGAACATGGCTGGATACCAACGGGGCTCCGCTGGCGGCCAACCCCAACTCCAAAAAGAGTCCCGCGACTCCTCTGGCTCGGGGACCTGAAACACTCAGCAGAAAAATGTTCAAAAGAATAAATTACTGGGGGGAACCGCACTTGGTTTTCACCTGGGGTCAAGGGGCGGGCACTTCTCCTGTCAAATTTGAATGCCGAGTTCACCAAACGGCCTTGAAGTCTAGTATAAGATCCACACAGTGGTTTCTGTAACCTGGGTGAACTCGTCAGCCAAATCGACAGCTGTGATAACGTGCTGAGGTTAAGCTCCATTGTGTCAGTCATCACACAGCACACTGAACCTACGACTCATTCATGGACGTTTTAGTGAGAACATGTGTTGCTGCTGATCAGAGTGTGGCATGCTGGATTCATTCTACTCAAAACATGTGTTGGCAAATGTGATTTCCCCTCGCGTTAGTCCGGGCTCTCAGAGCTTAGTCATGGCAGTAATGCATCCGAGGCGCGACAGAAACGATGTGCTGGAAGTCAAACGTTCCACATACTCTATATTGGTTCCATCTCGGATGTTTTCAGCTCACCTTTGCAGTAGATCTCTCCGTCTTTCTCAGTCTGAGTGGTCGACTCCAGGCTCTTGCCACACTTTGCACAGCGGAAGCAGTTCTTGTGCCACGGCTAAGAGGAGAAAAAGAGACGTTTAATGGTATTGCTGTTCAAGTCTGCCTTCATGCTTTTATGCTAAATCTACCTTTTAAATTGTCAGACAAAAACAAATGTCAGCAGTTCCTTAAGAGCTGATGATGGCAGATGTTTCCGTCATCAAGTCCCATCAGAGCACACAGCAGATTACAGGTTGTGCTTTGAGCCAATGACTGAGGCTCCTCTTTTTGGAAGGAGAACAGAGATCCACACAAATCAACGAGTCTGAGACTCATTGATTTTCTTCCTCAGAACCAAACATCCTGCAAAAACATCTCAGGAGTGTGAGCCAGAACCCCAGTGTGCAGACCGCCCTGGCACCATTAACGCCAGCTGTGAGGAAGCCGGGGCATGGCTTGAGTCAGATGCTCTCATTAGAGGAGAGCACACCAGACCTCCTGCTTGTGGCTCAGCGCTGTGTAAAGCATGTGCGTTCAATCCAGTCAAACATGTTTGCGATTGCGGTCCTGTGGAGTTCAAGGAAGCAACTCTGCTTGGAAGGTTTGATTTCCGTTTCCAGGCACGCTGGTGACTTGAAGTCAGCATGCTCACATGATCAACAGGACATCGTAAACACGGTCCAGTCCCGATGGTCAGCCTGGAGTTTTGAAAAAGTGTGAATAGCCTTGCAGGACTCTGCCCACAGACCTATTGGGATGCCTCACCGTCACCAAAGCACGGGACAAAGACTTTGAGGGGGGATCATCAGAGTGGTTACAATCCATCTTGAGGGGAACATGAATATATGTACCAAATATTTAAATATGGCAATCCATTCAGCAGATGTTGAGATATTTCTCTCACCTTGCCTGCCCCCATGATCTTCTCCGCTGCATAGACTGAGTCTCCACACCGGGCACATTTGTCTGAACCTACAAACTTCTGGGCGAATTTGGACGGGTTGGGGTTGGTGGTCGGTCTGTGAGTCTTGGTCCTGGGGGGGAGCATATGAAGCACATGACAAATTGTTAAAAAAGCAACAAAAAAACGCTGATCTTGTCTCTAAACATAGAAGCTGAAGTTGATCTTTTAAAAAGGTCATTTACGTCTAAAAAAATCTCCTTCTTAAGTGGTGGAAACTGATTCTGTCCCAGAACCTCCTCTTTTCTTGAGAACACATTCACTCATTAACTATTGGTAAACCAAGTATGACCCAAAATATTGACATAGGCAGTAATAAATACCTTTGGAACTCCATTGGTTAGGTATCTGTTAAACATCCATTCTTCATCTGTTGAGACTTTATGAATGATTGAAATAACTTTCTTTCCTCCATGACAAAAAGCCCATGAATAAACCTGGCAGCCCCTGCTCCTCTACGGTCTCCCTCTGCTCACTGGGAGAGAGAGTGGGCTCACTGGGCTCACTGGGCCCCTGGAGCGGTGCTTATCGAAGGGTGACGGCCAGCCCCAGTGGCTCCTGAATGAAGCCCTTTGTGGCGGTGGACAAAGATGAGGGATCCTGCCGGTTACATAATCAACTCTTTCATAACGGTCATCACCTGACGCCTGAGGCAGGTCAGGTGGGTGTCTGTGGGCCCGGGCCCGTTTGTGGTGCCGTCACATCATCATGTGTATAACGAGGAGTCACGGTCGAACGCTCACTTTGTCGTGATGCGGTACGAGCTCCCAGAAAGTAGAGCCGTTTGGGAAGCAAGGAACCTGACCCATTAGAATATATATTAAACTCTCAGGTTATAACTCAGACTTGTAGACTTCAGCTTTGACTTTTCTCGACAGTAAAGAGTTGTTGTTCATCTAACAGTTCTGACCTGGTAGGCGTTTAACGTCCTGTTACTGGATGGCTTTTACTCCCACTGACATTGGTTTTCATGAACTCTATGTGAATCATCAACTGGTATGTATTTAAGAATGAAGTTCAGCTCAATGAATGCTTTGGGGGCAACGATGCGGTCAGAGTCGGCGGCTCCGACTGGTAAACATCATTACGCCGCTGAGCTCACTGACCTTGTTGACCGCACAGCAACCGTGTGTGCAGTTGAGTGTGATGAAAGAGCCTTTATGCAGACATTTCAAGATGCCTTTTGTGTTGTATTTAATCTGTAAGAATTGCAAAAACAGTCAAAGTACAAACAACAACACAGCACGGAAGCAGCACACGCAGTGACATCATCACTGCGTGTGCTGCTTCTGTGCTGCGTTCGCACTATAAAGAGTTGGTCGGCTGCCTCCAGCGGCATGTTCACGTCACAGCATACTAGAGCACATAACGTTGGTTAAGCACAGCTTACTCTTGGTGTTTGATTCCCAGCCGCTCCCCTCGGTCCATGTTGAGCGTGCCCGCCCCCTGGCCGTAGCCGTAGCCTTTGGGGCCGTACTTCTTCCCGTAGCATGACTTGCAGTAGATCTCCTGGCCGTGAATAGCCAGCGTGGTGCTGTCCAAGCCCTTCCTGCAGACCACTGGGGGCACACAGAGAGAAGGAGTTAAGTGGAGCACAGTACCGCCCCGTGACCAGGATGCCGCTGCAACGTTCTCGGAGAAAGAAAGGATTTAGGCAAAATATGACATGAAACAAATACTGAACATTAGTGAATGGACATGTAGCACACACCCTCTGTTTCTGCCCCAGGTTAACACTGTTAGCTTTGTCAGCACTGCTGCCCTTGTTAGCACCGTTAGCACCATAAGCTGCTAGCCGCTGGCTCAGCCGTGTGGAGGCAATCGATGCTTTGCATACCGTGTTGTACACATTTAAGCACAACCGGGACACACAAACTCAACCTATAAAGTAAAAGTATTCTTTCTTTCTTTTTTTTAGGTATGCCCTGTTTAGATTTTCAGTATAACTAGTTTTGATGAAAATCTAAAAAGATGTCAGCGTAATGTGTTAGATATTAAAAACAGTTACGATGAAACTTTATTAGATTTTCATCAGAACTAGTTTTTCTAAACTCTTCAGGTTCTTTAGGGTTGATTAGTTTTTTGGCAGGTTTCTACAATAAATAAAGCATTGTTTGGAAAAACCAAAGCATTACGGTGGCTTAAGAGTGTGCTGGGATTAGTGGAATTGTTCACACACACTGGGCTGCACTGTGTGCCCGTCTGTTACCAGTTCACTCCACAACTGGCTGGGAAAAATGTCTCCTCTCTGATCTCTGATATCAAAACACTTCCAAAATAAAAAGCTTTGGGCACTTTTAAGATTTATGTCTGTCCAATCAAATTGCTACTAAGTTTTGGCTTCTCTGAGTATTTCAAGTTTCCCCCCAGTTAGATCATCAATCTTCATGCGTAACCGCTAGCATAGAGTATAAGCACTTTAAAAAAAAAAAAAAGGCAAAGGCCCAGTAAGTGCACAAAGAGTCGTATGAGGCTCTGTGTGATAGTTATGTCAGTTTAAATATAGATGCCTTTCATACACAGAAATGAAAAGTGGTGAATGTCACAGAATGTCAAACTGAGAAACTGGAGAAAAGGGCAAAGGAGAGCTAAGGACGCCAAGTCCCCTTGCCCATAATCTCCTCAGCAGGAATGTCCGACAAAGCTGCCGTTGTATGGGAACCGCTGGAGAAAATAAACTCATCTTTCTGTGGCTCATATTGCTTTGGTCTTCTCTTGAAAGCAGCTAAATGAAAGCGTTTGTATAATTCTGGTCTCTCTTCAGGAGCAGGACAAGAGGCCCACCCGTCCAGCAAAGTGATCAAAATGCTCCCTTTGACCAGCTGTGGAGGTGAAACTGAGGTGAGCAGCCTTTCTCCTGGCCGCCCGCGGCCGTCTGCCGCTTGGACCAAGGACAAAGTAGCATTAAATCATTTGTGCAGATTGATGCAATATCTGCTCTTGGCAGGTCTTACGTTAACATCATTACTTTTAAGACTTTTGGCAAGGGAACGGCAACAGCTTGAAAGGTGTCAGACTTTTCTCTTCAACAAATGTGTCTTTGTGCTAATGGAGAAACACAGATATCTGTGACATTGGCTCTGGTGTATTAACTCTCAGTGACCTTTTCCATCCAAGAAGTTCACATGTTTTTCTCTGTTTGTCTGCCAGGTTTCACATTTCTTTGGGGGGGTCTTGTGAATGAGATGCTTTACAGTCATAAGTTCTCAAATCTGAAATGACATTGCTTACTTCAACATTACAAAGCGGTCTTTCACTCGGGCTTTACTACGCTAGTAAACTCTGCACTTTCATAAAGTTGTGGGACTCACAAGCACACCATCCTACATTTCCCATAATGCCCCTCCTTCGCCTCATCCCTGGTAAACACTCCATGTCCCCGTGTTGGTAATACCGGCTTTATGTTCAAAATGTCCGAGAGCTCCTGCACAGCTGCAGAGGACATCATCCAACTGGAGAGAAGAGTAAGTAGAGTAAGTAAACTGATCCAGACTGTTTATAAAAAGTAAGAAACTTAGTGGCTGCCCGAGTTGGGAAATCAATATGAGAATATGTGGTATGATGAAGAAATGGTTAGCCGTAAAAAAGAAATACAAATAAAAATCCTCTCTCTGCTCTTGAAATGGGCTCTTAGTCCACAGGGGGGGGGGGGGGGGGGGGGGTACTTACTGCAGAGAAAACAGCTTTTGTGGAAACTCTTCCCGTCACACTGCACCTCCTCGGCGTGGTAAACCGTCCCGCAGCACGCCGCGCACTTGTTGCCTCCTCCCCAGTTCGGCATCGTTTGTGTTTCTGAGAAATGAGAAATGAGAAATGGAGATGGTATGATAGGCTGGACCATCTGGGGCAGGGTTACTTTGTCCGCCCCTCCTCCACTCGCTCTGATGAAGGACTCTTTCGGGCCTCATTCACACAGGAAAGGTGACCGGGAAATTCAGCATCCATGTTTTTCAGCACTTCATTCATTCATTCATTTTCACACACATACTTCCACCTGGAGGAAGTGGACCTGTATGGAGCCAAAAGCACCCAATAAGCTCTTTTGGGGGGGGCGGGGCCTTGCTCAAAAGCTCGTCAACTGTAGTTTTTGATGGAAAGGCGCATGTTGTTGTTCCCATGAAGATTTAATTGCTGTTTTAATAACTGCCTTGAAAAGTTTTCAAGCTCCTGTCATATTCTAAGCCCACCATCTGCCTCTGAGAACTGCTGCATTTCTAATGGTGCACATGGGTGAACTGAATCCACTGCTCCAGGCCAGCGCTGCCATTCTGAGAAACAAAAACAATGCAAAAGAGGTCAGAGCAGACTAATACCCAAAGGAATGTCTCAGGGCGCCATGCCTTCTGTCTTTTGTTGTCTGATGGGCCGTGAATGCAGCATACACACACAAACAGCAGCGGAAAGTAACCACTGTTGTTACCTCACACAGCCTCCGTGCCCATTCACTCCTTGACTCACATGCGCATCTGTCTGTAATTACAGACTCACTCCTCTTTACAGATTGTGTCAAAAGGGCGTTGATGAGGTTGCATAAGAGACCGATTTAAAGGTTCATCACCGCAAAGCAAGCCGGCCGCGATATCATATTCAGGATGATGGATTGCATTCATTTGAAAGAAGGCACAAAGCAGCAGAAACCATTAATCTGCTGAATTAGAACCCAGCCTGACAGGGGGATCAAAAGAGCACTACCATTTCCCTCAGAGTGCCTCGGGCGTTGGGTGTGATGAGAAGGCACACGCCAACACGTCAGCCGATGTGTACTTTGAAAGAAACCGCAGTCTCACAGAGTTCAGTGGCAACAACTAGTCTACAATGAAGGATTCACGTCTGTGCCTTTGATTCATTCACAATGTTTTTAGACTTAAGTCGCCAAAGACCAATATTTGTGCTGATGTCCAGTGATTTTAAGCATGGCACATTTCATTCAGTATTCAGTTTGTGTACTCAGAAAAGAATCTTAAACCTCCCTGAGAGCATTGCTGGGCCACTCGGCTACTGACATTATGTTATTGTTGAAGTCTTACATAAGGGCGATGCACCGAACCATGTGGACAATCTGGGAGACATTAATGCCAGTACATGAAATTGCATCTGATTTTTAATTGAACTCTTAATTATAATTGGCACTTTTCAGAACACTATTCTCAATACATGGTGTAACCTCTCTGACCCTTGAACACATACTGAACCAATAGTAGCAGCTGGACCAAATGTCTTTAATTGTGAAGGAATCTGACTTGAGATATAAGATTCGATTATGTATTGATTTCAGCAGCTGTACAACATCCAGGTGGGGACAGTGTATGAGGCATGGTTATAACATAATAACATCATTTGCTTCGACGCAATATATAAATGACAACACAATAACACTGCAGCATTAGCCTGTTATTACTACCGTGATACCGTATTAAAAACACTGTAACGGTGAGTGATACATATTCATGTTTTTCATGCTAATGTTTGGCTTGTTATCTGGATCATTCGTTGGGTTTTAGGACTCTGTTGTCACCTTTGTGTCGGTCGGCTGTGAATGGGCAACGCAACAAGTCCTGACACGACAACTGGCGACCGCAGGGGCAACTGGGCACGAGGACGAAGATGCACGTGGACCCCGCAGGTGTGGTAATTTCTCCAGTTTGTTAAACAACGTATAAGAACCACTAACCGTATTTCCTCCTCAACTAACTATATATATATATATATATATATATATATATATATATATATATATATATATATATATATCAGAAACATTAAATACAAGTGTGTCAGTAAACCGGTCGGATATCCACAGCGTTGAGTTTCACACATTACTTTTAGAATGAAAGAGAATAATGTTACCTGATGTACGTGAAGCGGCTCCTGTGTATCCAGACGACCTCCGGCTGTTCAGACTCCTCCACACTGACTGCGCCACGAACTCCACCTCGTTACGGTTTCAGTGGGAGGGGCTCCACCATGCTGCCTTCAGGTGCCGTCAGAAATGATGAATCAAGGCAGATATTCATCGAGAAACGGCTCAACCTCAGACATTTTAACTATTTACACCGACCACCCGCAGAGCAAACCCACGTTTACGCACACAGCCGAACCAGGCAGACGCCACACAGTGTTCCCTTGTGCACAATGGGGACTCCCCGACTCGGGATGGAGTCTCCCCGCTATCTAAAGACCAACACGGCTAACTAAGCTCATCCCTGATGCAATTACAGTCAATTCAGTTTATTTTGTATAGCCCACAATCACAAATTACAAATGATCCTCAGAGGGCTTTACAATCTGTACACATACGAATCCCTGACCTTTGACCTTACATTGGATCAGGAAAAACTCCCCAAAAAACTGAAAAAAAACCTTTCACGGGGAAAAAAGAGAAGAACCCTTCAGGAGAGCAACAGAGGAGGATCCCTCTCCCCAGATGGACAGATGCAATTGTTGTTTTGAGAGAGAGAGAGAGAAACAAACGCATAAGGGTCACTGTGTGTAATAACTAAATGAATATGCATTCATTCTTTCCGTCAGATTTATTGCAACAACATAGCACATATGCCTGACCTTTAAAAAAAAAAAAAAGTCAATCATTGTGGAGCTGTGGGCACACACATGCACAAGTCTCCATTTCTTTCATAAATGGATGTAGACATGCACTTTGACAAACGTTTGCATAGCAGTTGTGCTTGTGCATCAGACCTGTTGATGGGAAATAATTACAAAAAACCTGGACTTGACCCTGACAGCATGAGCAGGTTCCAGCCTATCTCCAATCTTCCCTTCCTGTCAAAAATACTGAAACGTGTTGTCGCTGCACAACTCAAAGCCCACCTCATCTCCAACGATCTATTCGAGCCATTTCAATCCGGTTTCTGCTCACAGCACAGCGTGGAAACAGCCCTTATCCAAGACACCAATGATCTCCTCCTCTCCTGAGACTCCGGTTACCTCAACATTCTCATTCTCCTTGATGTCACTGCAGCTTTCGATGGCATCCTTCTCTCCAGCCTCGAATCGTCCCTCAACATCACAGGATCTGCTCTCTCCTGCCTTAAATCATATCTAATAAACAGTTCATCAGGATCAACACCTGCACCTCCTCCACTGCTCCTCTGTCTCAAGGCGTCCCCCAGGGTTTGGTGCTAGGTCCTCTTCTGTTCATCCACTACCTGCTCCCTCTTAGTAATATTATACGTCAACATGGTCTCCTCTTCCACTGTTACGACATCTCCACAAAGGGCCATTACCACTGCTACTCACTCCACTCTGACCAACTGCCTCACTGACATTAAATCATGCAAACCAATTTTCTTAAACTCAACTGTGATAAATCTGACATGATCATGATCGGTCCTTTACTAATCCCTCACTAAAACCAGTCAAAACTTCTGTCTCACCATCGACCACTCCTCTCTGTCTCCCTCCCCACACATCCACAACCTCTGAGGCATGTTTGACAGCAACCTCTTCTTTGAACAACACGTCAAACAAATCACCAGAACTTCTTTTACTTAAAAAACATAGTCCGTCTCCACCTATCTCTAAATAAACTCCAGTACAGCCAGAACTCTGCTGCTCGCCTGCTCACCCACTCCCACGATCACATCACCCCTGTTCTCCAGAATCTCCACTGGCTCCCCGTCCCACAACGGATTAAATGTCAAAAGTGACAGGTAGTTATAACAATGCTATGTGTGTGTTTAAATCGTGTTCATTTCCCTTAATTGTTATAATTTCTTGTGTGTCATTTAAAAACGTTGCAGTAGGTGGAGCCTCTGCAGCATGTTACAGTACGTCGTAAAAAATCTACAGAAGAAGTGTAAACAACGTCAAGATGTCTGAACGACCAGGGGTGACGAACGAGTGCCGCTCGCTTGCTGCTGTCCTGACACCTGACCTACCGCCTACACGCTTGCCACATGCTTGCCACTGACTTGCCACATGCTTGTCACTGACTTGCCACATGCTTGCCACTGACTTGCCACATGCTTGTCACTGACTTGCCACATGCTTGTCACTGACTTGCCACATGCTTGCCACACACTTGCCTCATGCTTGTAACTGACTTGCCACATGTTTGCCACATGCTTGCCATTGACTTTTCACATGGTTGCCACATGCTTGCCACATGCTTGCCATTGACTTGCCACACGCTCGCTTGCCACAGACTTGACACATGCTTGCAACTGACTTGCCACACACTTGCCACACGCTTGCCACATGCTTGTCACTGACTTGCCACATGCTTGCCATTGACTTGCCACATGGTTGCCACATGCTTGCCATTGACTTGCCACATGGTTGCCACATGCTTGCCATTGACTTGCCACGTGCTTGTCACTGTCCTGACACCTGACTGACGCTTGCCACTGACTTGCCACATGCTTGCCACACGCGTGTCACACACTTGACACATGCTTGTCACACACGTGACACATGCTTGTCACACACGTGACACATGCTTGTCACTGACATGCCACATGTTTGCCACATGCTTGCCATTGACTTGCCACATGCTTGTCACTGTCCTGACACCTGACTGACGCCTGCCACAGACTAGCCACACGCTTGCCACATGCTTGTCACTGACTTGCGACACGCTTGCCACTGATTTGGCGCTGTCCTGACACCTGACTGACGCTTGCCACACGCTTGCCACATGCTTGTCACTGACTTGCGACACGCTTGCCACTGATTTGGCGCTGTCCTGACACCTGACTGACGCTTGCCACACGCTTGCCACATGCTTGCTACAGACTTGCCACATGCTTGCTACAGACTTGACACATGCTTGCCAGTAATTGTCAGTGATCACACGTGCTCCCAAGACTTCTCAGCTCGGTGCAGGTGATCCGGGTTACTTTTTCTGCTGTGCACATTTACCTACATGCAATGACGACGTGTTTACAGTTATTATTATTTATTGTGTTAAGCATATTTGGAAAATTGTGCCTTTTTTGTTCAAACCTGATCCGATGGTCTGGTGGTTTAATTAACTGGGTCGTGTGAGTTGACACAATGGGAGCAGAGGGCGTTAACAAAACGTTATTCTATGGAGAGTCCACAAGAGGGTGGTAGAGTCTTCATAATTCCAGCTCTTCACAGTGAGACGGTATAACCGGGGATCAGGAGAGCTCCTACCGGACACCTCAAAGCTCCTCGACATTATTTTTACTTTACTAAGACCGTGTTTTGTAAGAGGTGTTGTACTTAATTTGTGTGGGCAGGTCACGTGACAGGAGACAGCGCGTGTTGATATTCCTCATGAAGTTGTGTTTGATTGACAAGTTAATCTGAAGATTCCATGGTTCCGACGGAAGAGTGACGTCAGGGTGCCGAGTATCACGTGGGATTCAATTACATGCATTGTAAATCAACTCACATGATGCTACTCAGCCAATCGCATATGTGTATTCTGATAAACGTCGCCCTCGACTCGATAAATAGATCTAAGAGCCCAATATGATCATAATCCGTAATTCACTATGTGATGTGAGAGAGTCCATATGATGCAACAGTCCTTGGTTGTTTTCCATGTATGGAGCAGTGGTCTGAGGGTTGTATTTTATTTGTTTAACTTCAGGCGGGTCGATGCGTCACATGGAGGTCTTTCCACATCCCGGACCCCAACCGGCCGGTGACCCACCCCCCCTCTAGGCGAGCTTATTTATTCACCAGGCCATTCTCTCCACAAAACATCAAAAGAAAAGTTCAAAAGAAACACTCCACAAAATGATATTCAAATACAATTAAAAGCATTAAAGAGCCCAAAAGAACCACAAACTAAGACACTCAAATGGAGTTAGACGGGAATAAAATATAAGAGTGTCGTGTAAGAAAGAATGACCTACATCTTGGTTTAATTGAAGAATATTCTACTTTTCAATTATTGATTGGTCCAATGTACTCACACTTTGCTTGTATTGGACAATAGCCCCCATGTCATATGGTTATGTAACATTGTGTTTCATCTGCATAATTCTGATAACTTATTTTGACTGACTGAGAAAGTGACTGACTAACTGACTGACTGAGAAAGTGACTGACTGACAGTGACTGACTGACTGTTTGAGACAGTGACTGACTGACCCTTGAGAAAGTAGTCGCAAATCAGTTGTGCTACTTCCTACATCAGAATAGTTTATTTGAGGAGTTAGTCAGGATTTAGAAAACACCACAGCACAGAGACAGCACTGGTGAAAATTACAAATGACCTCCTAATTGCATCAGATAAAGGACTCATCTCCGTACTGGTATTATTAGACCTTAGTGCTGCGTTCGACACCATTGATCATGACATCCTAGTACAGAGACTGGATCAGTCGATTGGCATTTCAGGTACCGCACTAAGTTGGTTTAAATCCTATTTATCAGATCGATCTCAATTTGTATTTGTAAACGATGAAGCCTCAATGACCACCAACGTTAATCACGGAGTTCCACAAGGTTCTGTGCTTGGACCAATTTTATTTGCCTTATATTTGCTTCCTTTGGGCAACATTATCAGGAAACACTCCATAAACTTTCATTGCTATGCAGACGATACTCAATTATATCTATCGATCAAACCAGAGGAGACCAACCAGCTCGCTAAACTTCAAGAATGTCTTAAAGACATAAAAACATGGATGACCTGCAACTTCCTGATGTTAAACTCAGACAAAACTGAAGTTATTTTACTGGGCCCTGAACACCTCAGAGATCAATTATCTGGTGATGTGGTTTCTGTAGATGGCATTTCCCTGGCATCCAACACCACTGTAAAGAATCTAGGCGTTATCTTTGACGGAGACTTGTCCTTTAACTCCCACGTTAAGCAAATCTCAAGGACTGCATTTTTTAAACTACATAACATTTAAAAAATCAGGCACTTCATGTCTCAAAGCAATGCAGAAAAGCTGGTTCACGCGTTTGTTACTTCCAGACTAGATTACTGCAACTCCTTATTATCAGGCTGCTCTAATAAGTCTCTTAAATCCCTCCAGTTGATCCAGAATGCTGCAGCTCGTGTACTCACAAAAACTAAGAAAAGAGATCACATTACTCCTGTATTAGCTGCTCTGCACTGGCTCCCTGTAAAATCAAGAATCACATTTAAAATTCTTCTCCTCACCTACAAAGTCTTGATTGGTGATGCACCATCATATCTTAAGGAGCTTGTAGTACCATATTGCCCCACTAGGGAGCTGCGCTCACTAAATGCGGGGCTACTTGTGGTTCCTAGAGTCCTAAAAAGTAAGATGGGAGCCAGAGCCTTCAGTTATCAAGCTCCTCTTTTATGGAGCCAGCTTCCACTTTCAGTCCGGGAGGCAGACACAGTCACCTCATTTAAGAATAGACTTAAGACTTTCCTCTTTAATAGTGCTTATAGTTAGGGCTGAATCAGGTTTGCCCTGGTCCAGCCCCTTGATATGCTGCTATAGGCTTATAGGCTGCTGGGGGATGTTTTAGGATACACTGAGCACCTCTCTCCTCTTCTCTCTCTCCTTATGGATACATTTACATCTCTCCATTGCACCTTATTAACTCTGCTTCCTCCCCGGAGTCGTTGTGACTTCACATCTCATAGGGTCCATTGGACCTGGAGGTGTCTGATGCTGGTCAGCCGGCCTCCTGCGTTGGCCCTGCTGATGCCCCCCCCCCTCCTCTCTACCTCCTTCTGTTTCATGGATTGGAGTTCCATTCATACATTGTCATATTCATGTAATGTGTTTATGTAACTTTGTAAATGCTGTTCATTCTGTACACATGACATCTATTGCATCTGTCCATCCGGGGAGAGGGATCCTCCTCTGTTGCTCTCCTGAAGGTTTCTTCCCTTTTTTCCCTGTCAAAGGTTATTTTTGGGGAGTTTTTCCTGATCCGATGTGAGGTCCTGGGACAGGGATGTCGTATGTGTACAGATTGTAAAGCCCTCTGAGGCAAATTTGTAATTTGTGATATTGTGCTATACAAAATAAACTGAATTGAAAAATTGAATTGAAATTGACTGAGTGACATAGACAGTGACTGATTGACTAACTAACTGAGAGAGAGACTGACTGACTTAGACAGTGACTGACAGTGCCAGACTGACTGAGAGAGACTGACTGACAGTGATGGACTCAATGACAGAGACAGGGCCGGACTGACTGACAGAAACTGACTAACAGAGATGATAATTCACTGTCACACTGACTGACAAAGACAGTGACTGACTGACAGAGACTGACTTAGACAGTGACTGGCAGTGCCGGACTAACTAACGGAGACGGTGAATGACTGTCACACTAACTGACTTACAGAGACACTGACTGACTGACTAACTGATTGATTGACAGAGAGAGTGACCTACTGACATAGACAGTGATTGACTGATTTATACACTGACTGACTGAGACACTGAAAGACTGACTGACTGAGACATAGACAGTGACTGATTGACTGACACAGTGACTGACTGATAGAGACTGAGAGGTTTTGTACTTAATTTGTGTGGGCAGGTCACGTGACAGGAGACAGCGCGTGTTGATATTCCTCATGAAGTTGTGTTTGATTGACAAGTTAACCTGAAGATTCCATGGTTCCGACCGATGAGTGACGTCAGGGTGCCGAGTATCACGTGGGATTCTATGAAGCGCGTTCTTCTCTTTTATTTATATATACCACAACCGTTGGTGGAAAATCTGCGTCATGTGAGATAATAAAGTTATTGTTGTTGTTAAAACTATGGGTTAAATTACACAGGCGGCAACCT
The DNA here is from genome assembly GCF_009769545.1 of Cyclopterus lumpus. Classification (NCBI taxonomy): domain Eukaryota; kingdom Metazoa; phylum Chordata; class Actinopteri; order Perciformes; family Cyclopteridae; genus Cyclopterus; species Cyclopterus lumpus. The sequence continues at coordinate 2,995,643 of NC_046988.1, forward strand.
ACGGTTCTGTAAATGTGGAAGTCTCTTAAACCTGCTTTCTCTCTAATGGCCATCAGGGGGCGACTCGTCTGCAACCTAATCCTTCATTTGTTTATTATGAATACAAAATGGTGTTGTGAATATCAGACCAGACCCGGTGTCATTTTAATGAGTTTTCACAGGTAGATTGTGACTGAAATGTTCCACTGAACTGTGTTCTGTACAGTTTATTGTCTCAGTGGTGACTGTGTGCTCATAGGTTTGATACCAGCATCATGTAAGGCCCCCTGCAATAATAACAATGACTATGTTTACACACATCAAATATAATTTTGTCCAATTACATGCATTGTAAATCAACTCCCATGATGCTACTCAGCCAATCGCATATGTGTATTCTGATAAACGTCGCCCTCGACTCGCATCCGAAATGAAGGCACTGATAAATAGATCTAAGAGCCCAATATGATCATAATCCGTAATTCACTATGTGACGTGAGAGAGTCCATATGATGCAACAGTCCTTGGTTGTTTTCCATGTATGGAGCAGTGGTCTGAGGGTTGTATTTTATTTGTTTAACTTCAGGCGGGTCGATGCGTCACATGGAGGTCTTTCCACATCCCGGACCCCAACCGGCCGGTGACCCACCCCCCCTCTAGGCGAGCTTATTTATTCACCAGGCCATTCTCTCCACAAAACATCAAAAGAAAAGTTCAAAAGAAACATTTCACAAAATGATATTCAAATACAATTAAAAGCATTAAAGCGCCCAAAAGAACCAGAAACTAAGAAACTCAAATGGAGTTAGACGGGAATAAAATATAAGACTAAAAGTTAGAGTGTTGTGTAAGAAAGAATGACCTACATCTTGGTTTAATTGAAGAATATTCTACTTTTCAATTATTGATTGGTCCAATGTACTCACACTTTGCATGTATTGGACAACAACCCCCATGTCATATGGTTATGTAATATTGTGTTTCATCTGCATAATTCTGATAACTTATTTTGACTGACTGAGACAGAGACTGACTGAATGAGACAGAGACTGGTTAGCTAGTTGACAGATACTGACTAAGACATTAACTGACAGAGACTCACAGAGACAGTTACTGGCTGAATAAGTGAGTAACATAGACAGTGACTGACTGACTGACAAAGACAGTGACTGTTTGACTAATACACTGACTTATTGAGACAGAGACCGACTGACAGTACCGGACTGTATGGCGGAGACAGTAACTGACTGAGACAGTGACTGACTGACAGAGACTGACTTAGACAGTGACTGGCAGTGCCGGACTAACTAACAGAGACGGTGAATGACTGTCACACTAACTGACTTACAGAGACACTGACTGACTGACTGAAAGAGACACTGACTGATTGATTGACAGAGATAGTGACCTACTGACATATACAGTGATTGACTGATTTATACACTGACTGACTGAGACACTGAAAGACTGACTGACTGAGACATAGACAGACTAACTGAGACATAGACAGACGGGCTCACCGACTGACAGACTGACTGAGACATTGTGGAGACACTGACTGACTGAGACAGAGACTGACTGACAGAGACAGACTGACTGAGACAGTGTGGAGACACTGACTGACTGAGACAGAGACTGACTGACTGAGACAGTCACTGACTAACAGAGACGGTGAATCACTGTCACACTGACTGACTGAGACAGTGACTGACTGACTCATGGACAGTTACTGACTGACTGACTGAGACAGTGACTAACTGACAGAGACTGTCTAACAGAGACAGTGAATGACTGTCACACTGACTAAATGACAGAGACACTGACTGACTGACAGTGACTGACTGAGTGAGACACTGACTGAGACTCTAAAGACTGACTGAGACAATGGCTGACTGACTGACAGTGACTTACTGAGTGACAGAGACTGTTTGACAGAGACTGACTGACTAACAGTGAATGTCTGAATAAAACAGAGACTGAATGACTGACTGAGATAGTAACTGACAAAGACTGACTGAGAGAGTGACTGACTAACTGACAGAGACTGACTTTGACATTGCCGGACTGACTGAGACTGACAGAGACACTGTCTGACTGACATAAACTGGCTGACAGAGACAGTGAATGACTGACAGAGACTGACTAACAGAGACAGTGAATGACTGTCACACTGACTGACTGACAGAGACACTGAGTAACTCACAGAGACACTGATTGACTGACAAATACACTGACTGAGACACTAAAAGACTGACAGAGACAATTGACTGAGTGACAGAGACAGTGACTGACTTACAGAGACTGATTAACTGACTGATAGATACTGACTGAGACAGTAACTGACAAGACTGACTGAGACTGACTTACAGTACATAGACACTGATTAACTGACGTGGAATGACAATGGAAATCAGGGTTTTCTGCTCACAGAGGGTGACGTTGGAGAATCTGTTGGGGGGGAAAAGATAATTCAGAATTTTCCCTTTGGTTGTTAATTGAATTAGTAGCATCTGTCATAAAAAAACTTTCTGCTAAACAGCCAACTGTAAACTCCCATCCAGCCATGCTAGCAGCTCTGTTAGGCTGTACTTTGAGCTTTAGGCTCAATGCTTATAAAGTAGGGGCAAATCACACACAAGACTTCAAGTGCTGTTTTTTTGTAGGATCTTCATTGTCTTCCCATATTTTCCTGTAATCTTTTGAATTTAAGTACAAATACATACACAATGTGGTGCCAATCCATCACGCAGCTGAAGAGATACTGCATGGTGGCATTGTAAAGTAACTGAGATCCACCCTCTGTGCACAAAGAATATCTGGATCAAATTCCATGGCAAGCCTCAACAGTTGTCGAGAGGTTTCACTAATGACATTTGACGCTTGAGGAAGAGTGAGCGGAGTGTCAGAAGGAGTCAGCCTCTGGGGATCATGAATGTCAAACATTAAGAGCAATTCATGGCAACAGTCAATGTGGATTAAAGGAGCAGTGTTTGGTCCCGTGCTCCTCTACAGGCGTGAGGAAACAGAGAGTAATCGCACAACGTTGTGACAAGAGTGGGCGCTGACTGTATCGGGGTTCAACAACACAGCAGGTATGTCTTGTTTGAGTCTGGCTCGGACTGTTGTTTGCCTTTATTAAGTAACAAGATAAGATAAGAGGACTGGGTCTGTGGTTAAAACTTTAATTCTGCTCAGTCTTACCGACAGGACGTGGTTTATCCAGCACACAGGTCAGTGCTAGAAAGAACGATTACATTACTATGGGCTAATAATGTCAGTGTTTCATCCCTTGGTCTCGTGGAAGTGAACGAAGGCTGAGAAGTCTCACAGCTCAGACAGCTGTTTCAACATGTATGTTTTAAAAAGAGATTATCTTTTAAACGCAGGTCAAGATGAAGAGTCTGGTCGGGTATTGCTCGCTCATGTCGATGTTTCTTTTGGGCTGCAGTGGACAGGCTGAGGTAATACAAACTACATGATATATCTCTTTGTCTCTCCATTGTCTTCCTCCTCTCTTTTGTCTTTAGCATGCTACTCAATTTTCACACTCTGGCTTGTACCGTCCTTATTTTTAAGTCTCACTATAGAACTGTTTCTCTGATCTTGCTAGGACCGCCAGTCGAGTTCGCCTAATGGTACGGTGAATGCTATTCTTGCAATGCACACATTTTGGGAAGGTCCTGTGTATTCAGATTTCATGATGTTCCTCCTCTTGTTTCTCTCGTCACTCTAACCTCAGGCACAGACTGCACACAGATTAAGGTTCTCTTACCACAAGCATCCAGTGGGGTTTATTGGATCCAGCCTTGTAAAGCCAAGCCCCCGTTCAAGGTATGAAACCTGAGCTGTAATGTACACAGCAAGGCTTGACTGTAATTGACTATTCGCTAAGCCCCACCCCCTTAGTTGCAATGCCTGTCCTTACCAATACAGAATCTTAAATTGTACAGCTCTTTTCTGTTGTGTAGTGTCATAAAAATTCAATCATTTGCATGACTGAAATTGATAAACAGTGCCATGATAGATTTTGGAAAGCATGCAAAGTCTTTTCCAAACCCCTGTGGAAGACATGTTGGTCCTCTAGGTACTGTGCAAAAAAGGCACACGTTCATTTTTATATTTTTAACAAACTGCATGTTAACTGGGCTACCTGCTCAGTGTTCTGTGAAATGCGGCAAGATGGCGGCTGGACGGTGCTTCAGCGGCGCAGTGGAGGAGCGGTTTCCTTCGACAGGAAATGGGCAGCATATAAAATGGGTTTTGGAAACTACTCTGGTAAGTAAATTATATAAAACAGGTGGCCTTTGTTTAGAATGTGAGGTTTCATCAAAGAATGCTCCATTTGCAGCAGTTTTATAGCTTCTCTCACTAGTATAACTGTTTTCAGCTGTGCTAACATAATTGCACAATGGTGTTCAAGGGTTTTCTAATCATCCATTAGTCTTCTAAGAACACAATGTACCATTAGAACACTGGAGTGATAGTTGTGGAAATGGGCCTCTATAACACCTCTGTAGATATTTCATTAAAAACTAGACGTTTCCACCTAGAATAGTCATTTACCACATTAACAATGTATAGAGTGTATTTCTGATTAATTTAATGTTATCTTCATTGAAAAAACAGTGCTTTTCTTTGAAAAATAAGGACATTTCTAAGTGACCCCAAACTTTTGAACGGTAGTGTACATTTATGTAAATTGGGCTGTCAATCGGTGAACTTTCAAAACCCTGCATCCTGCAGCAATGACAACTCAAAGCAACTTCGTATCTGATCAAACTGAATCGTCTGCTTGTGCTCTGCTGATTCCCTCAGAGGACTTCTGGCTGGGTCTGAAGATGGTTTCCTCTCTGACCAAGACCAAGACGTGGACCCTGAGGGGTCGATCTGTGGGACCACACTAATGCCACTGCTTTCGCCGAGTATAAAAACTTCAGTTTGGGCGGTGAAAGAGAAGCTTTCAAACTGCATGTCGGGGAATACAGAGGAGATGCAGGTACTTCAGGCTTTTGACCATCTTTTCCCCTATGCTTTTTAGTGATACACACATTTTCATCCCATTTACTTCACTTCCATTTATGCTGGTTGGACTAGTCTTTTTGCCACGGTCATTTCAACCGTATCATTCTGATAGACTTAAATGTAAACTATCCAGTTTAGAAATGTCTACACCGTCAAATTAATTGTACAGTCTGTGAGCCCAGAGAAATGAGGGAGTTTTTCTAGTTTAATGTTGTTATCTTGGCAACTATATCAACTGGGCTGCACATTGCTTTTATCAGAACACAAACTCTGTCTAATATCTCTTTGATGGGTTGTTCTACACATACCATGGCAGCTTTAAAGTGAGTCAATCTAACTTTTGAAAGAGGGACATTCCTCTTTCAAAAGTGGAATTTAAATAAAGTTTTAATTCAATTCAGTTTATTCTGTCTAGCCCACAATCACGAATTTCAAACTCCCCTCAGGGGGTCCCAGGACCTCACATCGGAAACAGGAAAACAGAAAAAAAAAAACTTTCAAGGGCTAAAAAGGGAAGAAACCTTCAGGAGAGCAACAGAGGAGGATCCCTCTCCCCGGATGGACAGAAGCAATAGATGTCATGTGTACAGATGAACAGAGTTACAACACATTCAATGAATCCACAATCCATGAAACAGAAGGAGGAAGAGAGGAGGGGGTAGGGCATCAGCAGGGTCATGGAGGCAGGAGGCCGGTCCATTAGGCAGGAGGCATCGCTAAAGAGGCCGGACCAATGAGGCCAGGCCCTTGAGGCAGGAGGCACAACGAAGGAGGCAGGACCAATGAGGAAGGAGGCCAGGCCCAGGCCTGGGGCTGGATGCCAGAAGCAGGGGCAGGAAGGCAGGACCCAGGACCCAGGACCAGCTTCAGACACAGCCAGGTCCAATGGACCCTCTAAGGCGAGAAGGCACAAAGACTCTGGGGAAGAAGTAGAGTTAGTAATGTGCAATGAAGAGACGTAAAGGAGAGAGATAAGAGGAGAGAGGTGCTCAGTGTATCCTAAAACATCCCCCAGCAGCCTATAAGCCTATAGCAGCATATCAAGGGGCTGGACCAGGGCAAACCTGATTCAGCCCTAACTATAAGCACTATTAAAGAGGAAAGTCTTAAGTCTATTCTTAAATGAGGTGACTGTGTCTGCCTCCCAGACTGAAAGTGGAAGCTGGTTCCATAAAAGAGGAGCTTGATAACTGAAGGCTCTGGCTCCCATCCTACTTTTTAGGACTCTAGGAACCACAAGTAGCCCCGCATTTAGTGAGCGCAGCTCTCTAGTGGGACAATATGGTACTACAAGCTCCTTAAGATATTATGGTGCATCACCAATCAAGGCTTTGTAGGTGAGGAGAAGAATTTTAAATGTGATTCTTGATTTTACAGGGAGCCAGTGCAGAGCAGCTAATACAGGAGTCATGTGATCTCTTTTCTTAGTTTTTGTGAGTACACGAGCTGCAGCATTCTGGATCAACTGGAGGGATTTAAGAGACTTATTAGAGCAGCCTGATAATAAGGAGTTGCAGTAATCTAGTCTGGAAGTAACAAACGCGTGAACCAGCTTTTCTGCATTGCTTTGAGACATGAAGGGCCTGATTTTTTAAATGTTATGTAGTTTAAAAAATGCAGTCCTTGAGATTTGCTTAACGTGGGAGTTAAAGGACAAGTCCTGATCAAAGATAACGCCAAGATTCTTTACAGTGCTGTTGGATGCCAGGGCAATACCATCTACAGAAACCACATCACCAGATAATTGATCTCTGAGGTGTTTAAAATAACTTCAGCTTTGTCTGAGTTTAACTTAACCGGCTTATATAACCGGCTCGTGGGAAGTGGGGCGCCCGTTCAGTGGCACAGTTTGTGGCCACTGTTCCACAAACGTTGCATTTCAAAAAGGCACCCACTGAATCCTGAACTTGCTTAAACAGTTTCCAACGTTGTCCCCAGGTGATGCCATCCGTGGTGCCTATTCAGGCATCGACCAGAACGGCTTCGGCTTCAGCACCGCCGACCAAGACAACGACGGCTGCCATCCGTGCATCTTTGGTGACATTGCTCAAAATGCTTGTACCTCTTCAGACACAGGCGGTTGGTGGTACAGCAGCTGTGGCTCTGCCAGCCTGAACGGAGAATGGCATCCTGATGGTGACCACATCTTTCAGAGTTCAGGCCTCCACTGGAGAACCTGGCATGGTCCTGTGGGGTACTCCATGAATGCCACCAGAATGATGATCAAGTCTGTGTGACAGGAGCAGACCCTCATTTAACTTCATACTGGCTTTTTTAAATACAGAGCACAGTTTGTAACGGCTAGGTGCATTTATTCCATTGTAAAACACCTACGTATAAATACATATATATCCAATAAACATATGTGTTTGCAGAACCCTTGATCTGTCTATTTCTTTATATAAACAGTCAGTCAGACACTGTCTCAGTCAGTCAGTCACTGTCTCAATCAGTCAGTAACTGTCTCTGTCAGTCAGTCACTGTCTCAATCAGTCAGTCACTGTCTCTGTCAGTTAGTCACTGTCTCTGTCAGTCAGTCACTGTCTCAATCAGTCAGTCACTGTCTCTGTCAGTCAGTCACTGTCTCAATCAGTCAGTCACTGTCTCAATCAGTCAGTAACTGTCTCTGTCAGTCAGTCACTGTCTCAATCAGTCAGTCACTGTCTCTGTCAGTTAGTCACTGTCTCTGTCAGTCAGTCACTGTCTCAATCAGTCAGTCACTGTCTCTGTCAGTCAGTCACTGTCTCTGTCAGTCAGTCACTGTCTCAATCAGTCAGTCACTGTCTCAATCAGTCAGTCACTGTCTCTGTCAGTCAGTCACTGTCTCAGTCAGTCAGTCACTGTCTCAATCAGTCAGTAACTGTCTCTGTCAGTCAGTCACTGTCTCAATCAGTCAGTCACTGTCTCTGTCAGTTAGTCACTGTCTCTGTCAGTCAGTCACTGTCTCAATCAGTCAGTCACTGTCTCTGTCAGTCAGTCACTGTCTCAATCAGTCAGTCACTGTCTCTATCAGTCAGTCACTGTCTCTGTCAAACAGTCAGTCAGTCACTGTCTCAGTCAGTCAGTCACTGTCTCAATCAGTCAGTCAGTCACTGTCTCAGTCAGTCAGTCACTGTCTCTGTCAAACAGTCACTGTCTCTGTCAATCAGTCAGTCAGTCACTGTCTCAATCAGTCAGTCATTCACTGTCTCAATCAGTCAGTCACTTTCTCAGTCAGTCACTGTCAGTCAGTCAATGTCTCAATCAGTCAGTCACTGTATCAGTCAGTCACTGTCAGTTAGTCAGTCACTGTCTCAATCAGTCAGTCACTGTCTCAATCAGTCAGTCACTGTCTCAAACAGTCAGTCTCTGTCAGTCAGTCACTGTCTGAATCAGTCAGTCACTGTCTCAAACAGTCAGTCAGTCTCGGTCAAACAGTCAGTCACTGTCTCAATCAGTCAGTCAGTCTCTGTCTTAATCAGTCAGTCACTGTCTCAATCAGTCAGTTAGTCACCGTCTCAAACAGTCAGTCAGTCTCTGTCAAACAGTCAGTCAGTCACTGTCAGTGAGTCACTTTATCAATCAGTCAGTCACTGTCTCCGTCAGTCAGTCAATGTCTCAATCAGTCAGCCACTGTATCAGTCCGTCAATGTCTCAATCAGTCAGTCACTGTATCAGTCAGTCACTGTCAGTCAGTCAGTCACTGTCTCAATCAGTCAGTCACTGTATCAGTCAGTCACTGTCAGTCAGTTACTTTCTCAGTCAGTCAGTCAGTCACTGTCTCAAACAGTCAGTCAGTCTCTGTCAAACAGTCAGTCAGTCACTGTCAGTCAGTCACTTTCTCAGTCAGTCAGTCACTGTCTCAATCAGTCAGTCAGTCTCTGTCAAACAGTCAGTCAGTCACTGTCTCAATCAGTCAGTCTCTGTCAAACAGTCAGTCAGTCACTGTCTCAAACAGTCAGTCTCTGTCAGTCAGTCACTGTCTCAATCAGTCAGTCAGTCACTGTCTCAATCAGTCAGTCATTCTCTGTCAAACAGTAAGTCAGTCACTGTCAGTCAGTCACTTTCTCAGTCAGTCAGTCAGTCACTGTCTCAAACAGTCAGTCAGTCTCTGTCAAACAGTCAGTCAGTCAGTCACTTTCTCAGTCAGTCAGTCACTGTCTCAATCAGTCAGTCTCTGTCAAACAGTCAGTCAGTCACTGTCTCAATCAGTCAGTCAGTCTCTGTCAAATAGTCAGTCAGTCACTGTCTCAATCAGTTAGTCACTGTCTCAATCAGTCAGTCAGTCACTGTCTCAATCAGTCAGTCACTGTCTCAATGAGTCAGTCAGTCACTGTCTCAAACAGTCAGTCAGTGTCTGTCAAACAGTCAGTCAGTCACTGTCAGTCAGTCACTTTCTCAGTCAGTCAGTCACTGTCTCAGTCAAACAGTCACTGTCAAACAGTCAGTCAGTCACTGTCTCAATCAGTTAGTCATTCACTGTCTCAATCAGTCAGTCAGTCACTGTCTCAAACAGTCAGTCAGTCACTGTCTCAAACAGTCAGTCAGTCACTGTCTCAATCAGTCAGTCACTGTCTCAAACAGTCAGTCACTGTCTCAATCAGTCAGTCACTGTAATTCAGTCACTTTCTCAGTCAGTCTGTCACTGTCTCAGTCAGTCACTGTCTCAAACAGTCAGTCACTTTATCAATCAGTCAGTCACTGTCTCAGTCAGTCACTGTCAGTCAGTCACTGTCTCAATCAGTCAGTCACTGTATCAGTCAGTCACTGTCAGTCAGTCACTGTCTCTGTCAGTCAGTCACTGTCTCAATCAGTCAGTCAGTCACTGTCTCAATCAGTCAGTCAGTCTCTGTCAAACAGTCAGTCAGTCACTCTCTCAATCAGTCAGTCACTGTCTCAATCAATCAGTCAGTCACTGTCTCAATCAGTCAGTCACTGTCTCAAACAGTCAGTCTCTGTCAGTCAGTCACTGTCTGAATCAGTCAGTCACTGTCTCAAACAGTCAGTCAGTCTCGGTCAAACAGTCAGTCACTGTCTCAATCAGTCAGTCAGTCTCTGTCTTAATCAGTCAGTCACTGTCTCAATCAGTCAGTTAGTCACCGTCTCAAACAGTCAGTCAGTCTCTGTCAAACAGTCAGTCAGTCACTGTCAGTGAGTCACTTTATCAATCAGTCAGTCACTGTCTCCGTCAGTCAGTCAATGTCTCAATCAGTCAGCCACTGTATCAGTCCGTCAATGTCTCAATCAGTCAGTCACTGTATCAGTCAGTCACTGTCAGTCAGTCAGTCACTGTCTCAATCAGTCAGTCACTGTATCAGTCAGTCACTGTCAGTCAGTTACTTTCTCAGTCAGTCAGTCAGTCACTGTCTCAAACAGTCAGTCAGTCTCTGTCAAACAGTCAGTCAGTCACTGTCAGTCAGTCACTTTCTCAGTCAGTCAGTCACTGTCTCAATCAGTCAGTCAGTCTCTGTCAAACAGTCAGTCAGTCACTGTCTCAATCAGTCAGTCTCTGTCAAACAGTCAGTCAGTCACTGTCTCAATCAGTCAGTCTCTGTCAAACAGTCAGTCAGTCACTGTCTCAAACAGTCAGTCTCTGTCAGTCAGTCACTGTCTCAATCAGTCAGTCAGTCACTGTCTCAATCAGTCAGTCATTCTCTGTCAAACAGTCAGTCAGTCACTGTCAGTCAGTCACTTTCTCAGTCAGTCAGTCAGTCACTGTCTCAAACAGTCAGTCAGTCTCTGTCAAACAGTCAGTCAGTCAGTCAGTCACTTTCTCAGTCAGTCAGTCACTGTCTCAATCAGTCAGTCTCTGTCAAACAGTCAGTCAGTCACTAAGGTCCTTCAATCAGTCAGTCAGTCTCTGTCAAATAGTCAGTCAGTCACTGTCTCAATCAGTTAGTCACTGTCTCAATCAGTCAGTCAGTCACTGTCTCAATCAGTCAGTCACTGTCTCAATGAGTCAGTCAGTCACTGTCTCAAACAGTCAGTCAGTGTCTGTCAAACAGTCAGTCAGTCACTGTCAGTCAGTCACTTTCTCAGTCAGTCAGTCACTGTCTCAGTCAAACAGTCACTGTCAAACAGTCAGTCAGTCACTGTCTCAATCAGTTAGTCATTCACTGTCTCAATCAGTCAGTCAGTCACTGTCTCAAACAGTCAGTCAGTCACTGTCTCAAACAGTCAGTCATTTACTGTCTCAATCAGTCACTGTCTCAAACAGTCAGTCAGTCACTGTCTCAATCAGTCAGTCACTGTCTCAAACAGTCAGTCACTGTCTCAATCAGTCAGTCACTGTAATTCAGTCACTTTCTCAGTCAGTCTGTCACTGTCTCAGTCAGTCACTGTCTCAAACAGTCAGTCACTTTATCAATCAGTCAGTCACTGTCTCAGTCAGTCACTGTCAGTCAGTCACTGTCTCAATCAGTCAGTCACTGTATCAGTCAGTCACTGTCAGTCAGTCACTGTCTCTGTCAGTCAGTCACTGTCTCAATCAGTCAGTCAGTCACTGTCTCAATCAGTCAGTCAGTCTCTGTCAAACAGTCAGTCAGTCACTCTCTCAATCAGTCAGTCACTGTCTCAATCAGTCAGTCAGTCACTGTCTCAAACAGTCAGTCAGTCTCTGTCAAACAGTCAGTCAGTCACTTTCTCATTCAGTCAGTCACTGTCTCAATCAGTCAGTCAGTCTCTGTCAAACAGTCAGTCAGTCACTGTCTCAATCAGTCAGTCACTGTCTCAATCAGTCAGTCAGTCACTGTCTCTATCAGTCAGTCAGCCACTGTCTCAAACAGTCAGTCAGTCTCTATCAAATAGTCAGTCAGTCAATGTCAGTCATTCACTGTCTCAATCAGTCAGTCACTGTCTCAGTCAGTCACTGTATCAGTCAGTCACTTTCTCAGTCAGTCAGTCACTCTCTCAGTCAGTCACTGTCAGTCAATCACTTTATCAATCAGTCAGTCACTGTCTCAATCAGTCAGTCACTTTATCAGTCAGTCAGTCACTGTATCAGTCAGTCACTGTCTCAATCAGTCAGTCACTGTATCAGTCAGTCACTTTATCAGTCAGTCAGTCACTGTATCAGTCAGTCACTGTCTCAATCAGTCAGTCACTGTATCAGTCAGTCACTTTCTCAGTCAGTCAGTCACTGTCTCAATCAGTCAGTCACTGTATCAGTCAGTCACTGTCTCAGTCAGTCAGTCACTGTATCAGTCAGTCACTGTATCAGTCAGTCACTTTCTCAGTCAGTCAGTCACTTTCTCAGTCAGTCCGACACTGTATCAGTCAGTCTCTGTCAATCAGTCCGATTCTGTCAGGTTTTTTTTGTACTTAAATTTGGTATGCATTTTTTCTTGTTTTCTATTCATAAACTAAGTTGTTTATGGATAGCTGCAGTTCAGCCCTTACATGGCTCTACTAGAGGTGGTTACCCACACTACTCCGCTCCTCCGCGACCTTCACTGGTTACCGGTGGACGGCCGCATCCGCTTCAAAACATTGGTACTTGCTTACCGTGCTGCGAACAGATCGGGTCCGGTCTACATCCAGGACATGGTCTAACCTCACACCCCAGCCCGTTCACTTCGCTCGGCTTCTGCCAATCGGCTTGTAGCTCCTTCACTTCGAGCTAAACACTCAACAAAATCACGACTGTTTGCTGTGCTGGCTCCTCATTGGTGGAACGAGCTCCCCATTGACATCAGGACAGCAGAAAGTCTCTACATCTTCCGTCGCAAACTAAAAACACATCTTTTTCGACTATACCTTGAATAGGGAAGGTAGAGCCGTAGTAGCACTTTAGTAGCACTTAAATGTCCCTTACCGATAGCACTTTGTTGTTTAGCACTTTAGTAGCACTTAAATGGCACTTACGGATAGTACTTTGTAGTTTAACTTTATTGAAGAAATTGTACTTGCTTGATTCTTGTTGTTCTGAGTTTGGACTCATGGTTTAATGCACTTATTGTAAGTCGCTTTGGATAAAAGCGTCAGCTAAATGACATGTAATGTAATGTAATGTAATGGTTACAATATTTGGTATAGTTTTCCATAATGGAGTGTTGCAGTAGGAGTTATTAGGCTAATAGCCTATGAGGATAAACATCCAGAAATCTGATTTTGAAATCATAATTGGGCCCTTTAACTTCGTCATAATCATCAGAACCAGATTTGTTCTTTGTAAATATAATACAACTATTGTCTGCACAGTGCAAACACGGGAACAGCTCGAAGTGTAAGTCAGTCACTTTCTCAGCCAGTCTGTCACTGTCTCAGTCAGTCACTGTATCAATCAGTCAGTCACTGTATCAATCAGCAAGTCACTGTATCAATCAGTCAGTCACTGTCTCAGTCAGTCAGTCACTGTCTCAATCAGTCACTCAAAGCAGCATGACATGACTCCATGACTCAGTTTGAGTGTCAACAAATGAAAGTGGAGGTAAGATGAAGAAATGGTCCGTCTTATAAGTTCATGCAAAATGTCAGAGGGAGAATATTGTATGGGATGATAAATTAATTTGCAAGAAATAGTCTCAAATATATCCGCCATCTGAATTTCCTTGTCCCTTAAAGCAATGCTCTTATGGTGAAGATATAGTCTGGAGGCGGATGTCCTGAAAGATGCATATATTGTTTTCTTTCATGTTCTTTATTTCCGTGATTAAATACTGATATCATTATTTATATATTTTCCACTACACTATTTTCTTGTGAATTTGAAACTTTAATCTCTGTGAGGTTTTCTCTTGAACATTTGTGAGTTTTTCCTCAGACAATAGCTATAATTTTTTCTTGGAATATTTCCTCCCTTCCCCAGCTTCGTAATTAGTTTTTGTTTTAACCGACAATGACCCAAATGATATAAACCTCTCTAATTGCGTGCACAACTGTCTTTGTGCAACATTGTTTAAGAACCTATTTTTTATTTTTCTCATTTTAATCACAAGCACACAACCCGCATTTAAAATTAAAAGAAAGGGGCATTTCATTTCAGTCTGGACCAAAGTGTTGTCCTGACATACAGAACAACCTAGTAGGAAAGTCAGCCAGATGACTGAGACAGTAACTGACAAAGACTCACTGACAGAGACAGTGAATGACTGTCACACTGCGTAACTCACAGAGACATTGACTAATACACTAACTGAGACACTAAAAGACTGACAGTGAATGACTGAGAGACAGTGACTAGCTGAGTGACAGAGACAGTGACTGGCTGACAGAGATCGTGTAAGAGTGAAACTGTATGATGTAAACATAATGACATTACATTATGACCACTAGTCGGCGCTGTTCAGGCGTCTGGAGGTGTGAGGGTAAGGAGAGAAGGAGAGAAGAAGGGGGAACTTGGTACAGCTGGAATGTGGAGTTGGACTAAAGTTATGAGTAAAACCCAGAACGCCTTGGACTGATTTATTCCTGCTCATACACCCACGTCGCTTACAATAGTGACTGACTGACTGAGACAGTGACTCACTGACAGAGACTGACTTAAATAGACTGACTTAGACATTGACTGACACTGACGGACAGAGACACTGTCTGACTGACTGAGATAGTCACTGAATGAGACTTACTAACAGAGACAGTAAATGACTGTCACACTGACTGACTGACAGAGACACTGAGGGACTCACAGAGACTGATAGATAACTGAGACAGTAACTGACTGACTGACCTGACAGAGACTGACTGACTGGAACAGTGACGGACTGACTGAGACAGAGACTGACTTACCTAGACTGACTTAGACATTAACTGACAGAGCCGGACTGACGGACTAAGACAGTGACTGATGGAGACAGTAACTGACTGATATATACAGTGAATGACTGTCACACTGACAGAGACACTGCGTGACTCACAGAGACTGACTGTCAGTGAATGACTGACAGAGACAGTGACTGACTGAGACACAGACTGCTGAGAGTCAGAGACTAACTGACTGACAGAAACTGATAAATGACAAATACTGACAGTGACTGACAGAGACTGACTGAGTCAGTGACTGACTAACTAAGACAGAGACTGACTGATAGATACTGACTGAGACAGTAACTGACAGAGAATGACTGAGTGAGACAGACAGCGATTGACTGAGAGTGACGGACTGAATGATTGAGACAGTGACTGACAGAAAAGGCATTTGACAGTGTAAACTATATCAGGTACTTGAGAAATGTGGACTAAATGAAAAAGCTATTCAATGCGTTAAAACACTTTACCAAGATCCAACAGCAAGGATAAAAATAAATGGCAGTCTGACTGATAGTACATCACTAGAACGGTCCACCAGGCAGGGATGTTGTCTTTCACCGACTCTATTTGCAATTGTTATAGAGCCTCTGGCACAAGCAATTAGGCAGAATAAAGACCTTTAAGGGATAAATGTTGGAAAAGAAGAACACATCATTGGGCTTTTTGCAGATGATGTGATCTGTTACTTAGAGGACCCTGACAAATGCCTGCGTATATTAATCAACCAACTTGAGACATTCGGCTTCTAGTCTGGATATAAATTGAATCTGTTAAAAACAGAGATTTTAACACTAAATTACAAACCATCCAAAATTATACAACATAACCAGTAATAGATTTAATGCTGTTCCAAAGGCCCCTTGGGTTACTATTGGACATCTGTCCTTCAACCCTTTGCTTATAAACGCTTACCCTGTTTAATTATAGTTTTTCATTATTTGTTGTTTTAATCATATCTTTGTCGCCGCTGAGAAAAGCATTTTTTTTTTTTAAATTAATAGCAGCTTTAACCTCCCTTGACACATAAGGTTTATTATTAGGGAACATTTGTATTTGTTTACAAGGGAATGATAGACATGAGACAGTATCAAAAAAATTTAAATATTATTATTTCAGACTCAAGATCCAGATAGTACAAAACATTAAACAGAGACAGAAAACAGTAATTTATATTAATGGTCAGAGATACTGTCCAGATACTTGTCATCCTCGAAAAACACAGTCCAGTCAGTGCAATCAAGCATTGCAGGTCATGGTTACCCGAATATAGACAACACAAACAATCACGTGGGAGAACTCCCTGAGCAAATAGTACGGTCGGCAACTCTCCGCAAGCAGCTCAATGTTCGGGTCACAAACGCTGTCTTTCACCGTGACATGACCAGGATGACACCACCGGTCATTCACGTGAAGGCAAACAATATGCAAAGGGCAATATTATGCTTCAGTGTGTCCTCTCGGGGAAGCACAGGAAGCGTATTAAGCAGACAGGGGACCAAGTTCACTCAATGAGACTGGTCTTAGTGTTTGGGGAACTGAACAATATGACTTCTGATTTTGGGGTATTAAGCTGAAGAAAATGTTGTGCCATCCAACAGTTCATGTCACTCAGACAATCCAAGACAGCTGCTAGGCTCTGTGGGTCACCAGATCTCAGCGGAAGGTATAACTGTGTGTCGTCTACATAGCAATGAAAAGATACGATGTGTCGTTGGAGGATTTGGCATGTAGTGGAAGCATTTAGATAGAAAATAAAAGTGGACCTAAAATGTATCCTTGTGGTACACCACAGGTAACGTGAGTTGTGAAAGATGAGTGATTACCTATGGTGACCGAGTAGGATCTTTCTAAAAGGTAAGAATAAAACCAGCACCGTCCTTGATGCCAACCCAGGTTTTGAGGCGATCGATTAAAATGGCGTGATCTACAGTGTCAAAAGCTGCAATAAGGTCTAAAAGAATTAAAACTGCGCTCTTCCCCCTGTCTGCTGCTACAATTAAAATCATTAGTTACTTTGAGGAGGGGAGTTTCTGTGCTTTATAACCTTCTCAACGATGTTGTTATGAGTCATTAAAGCTAAGAGTTGTGTTGAAACCACTTTTTCTAAAACTGGTGATAGAAATGGAAGTTTAGAAATTGGCCTAAAATTTTCCTTTCTCCTATAGTCTCTCTTGAGGTCTTCGGTGGATTCATTCAGCCAGGGCGGTGGTCTATTTTACTTTTTGACCTTGTAGGGGGCAACAGAGTCCTGGACAGTCTGACAGGTGTGATTAAAAAGGTAGACCAGCTCCTCACTATCAGAATGTGGATTAAAAGCAGTTAAAGACTGTTTGCTGTGCTGGCTCCTCATTGGTGGAATGAGCTCCCCATTGACATCAGGACAGCAGAAAGTCTCTACATCTTCCATCGCAAACTAAAAACACATCTTTTTCGACTATACCTTGAATAGGGAAGGTAGAGCCGTAGTAGCACCCTAGTTGCACTTAAATGTCCCTTACCGATAGCACTTTGTTGTTTAGCACTTTAGTAGCACTTAAATGTCTCTTACTGATAGTACTCTGTAGTTTAACGTTATTGAAGAAATTGTACTTGCTTGATTCTTGTTGTTCTGAGTTTGGACTCATGATTTAATGCACTTATTGTAAGTCGCTTTGGATAAAAGCGTCAGCTAAATGACATGTAATGTAATGTAATGTAAAGAAGTAGCAGTAAAGCGCTCTGAAAATGTGCTAGCGGACATGGAGTTAAAAACCCGGCAGCGGGAAGGTGTACTGTGATTTGTGGGAAGTTGGGATAAAACCACACTGAATAAAACTGCGTTGTGATCAGACACACAGATATCCTTCATTTTAAAGTGTTCAGGGCTGAGACCATTAGTGTACAAATAAATGTCTTTCTCACTTCTCTAAAGACGCCTTCTGGACGTCCAAACCTGCAGCAGGACTCTGTGTTCACAATGAAAGAAAGCATTTAATAGAAATCCATACAAGAGTATGTTGAGACCGGAGAGCCAAGCCACTTGGATATCCAAGTCAATATGTATTATGGGTTCTCATCATTCTAAACATTACAATGCACCTAACAAAAAGCTTTGAACAAGAGCAGAACTATTTCTGAAACACATCTGAGCTATACCATATGAGGACAAAGAGACTGATGTCAGACTGGTTAGACTGGTTTGTCAGACTGGTTTGTCCAGTGTTTTAAGTCAAATCCCACACAGATCTACTGAATCCATACAATCTGATCTAATAGACTTTGTAAATCCCTGTGGTGGTGGGGCGTGGTTAAGCTCAGCTGCAGAGGGGGATTGGGGGAGTGCGCTCAGGGAACGGTACCAGGTGGAGACCTAATTGGCCTCAGCTGGGTCTAATGATGTGCTTTCCCTGTTAAATGGCAGTAGGACGGAAGGAGGAGGGGTTGGACGTTGCCGTGACGTAGACCGAGGACGGACAGGAGGGCGCTCAGGGGCAAGGCCGAGAGCGCGACAGTGTCCCGGACAAATAAAGATTCATAAAGCCGAGTTCGGTCTCCTGTGTCTCTGTGGTAGGGGGGGAAGGGTAACACGAACTTGTTACAATCCCAAATCTTGTTTACACTGATCAGTGTTAACAATGAAATATCCTATTATAAAAAGTATTACTACATACAAACACAAGACAACAAGAAACAGCAGATGACGATCACTTTAGTTCAGCTTTCAGAAACTGCAGTATGGACTTGGGGGAAGACATAATATTATGATATATTATTCTAAAATGGGCCTTCTGCATAATGAGTATATTTGCTTCAGATACTTGAGTTATATTTTGATGCTGATACTATTAGTTTCATCAAGTTTTGAATGCATGATTCTATAAACTGTTCACAGTTTTTAACTGTATGTCAAGCTTAAATCGACAGAGTATCCAATAACTGAGTAAATGTAATGTAATGTACAAAATACACATTTCCCTCTGAAATGTTGTGAAGCAGAATTATTAATTAAGCATAAAACAGAAGAAGTAGAAGTAAAAGAAATGTCCCACATGTACAGTATATTACAGTGCTTACTGATACAGATTTATAACATTAATCTTCAAATGCACATTGTTCCAGCGTTTTACGTGTCTTACCTCAGCAGATTCAGTTGCAGATGTTGTTCACTACAGTGTGATCCGTCACCGTCCCTCACTGGTTTAAAGGTTGTTCTCTGTGATCTGGGATGGAACTGCAACATGAATCACCACCACACCGTCATGCCTTCTCTTCTTAAACACTCCCATGTGCCTAAAACCACAGACAAAGAGCTTTATGATCGGGGCTTCTCTGTTGAAGCTTTAAGAAACTTAAATTAAAACAAATTAAAAAATAACTTGAAGTGATTATATCGTTTAGTTTAACTATTGTGAAGTATGCAGGATTGAAACCGCTTAGAATGAAAACAAATCAAACTAAAATATGAAGTTCAATCAATATATGATTGCCTCAACAGTTGTCGAGAGGTTTCACTAATGACATTTGACGCTTGAGGAAGAGTGAGCGGAGTGTCAGAAGGAGTCAGCCTCTGGGGATCATGAATGTCAAACATTAAGAGCAATTCATGGCAACAGTCAATGTGGATTAAAGGAGCAGTGTTTGGTCCCGTGCTCCTCTACAGGCGTGAGGAAACAGAGAGTAATCGCACAACGTTGTGACAAGAGTGGGCGCTGACTGTATCGGGGTTCAACAACACAGCAGGTATGTCTTGTTTGAGTCTGGCTCGGACTGTTGTTTGCCTTTATTAAGTAACAAGATAAGATAAGAGGACTGGGTCTGTGGTTAAAACTTTAATTCTGCTCAGTCTTACCGACAGGACGTGGTT
The DNA here is from genome assembly GCF_009769545.1 of Cyclopterus lumpus. Lineage (NCBI taxonomy): Eukaryota > Metazoa > Chordata > Actinopteri > Perciformes > Cyclopteridae > Cyclopterus > Cyclopterus lumpus. The sequence continues at coordinate 3,015,213 of NC_046988.1, forward strand.
TATCCAGCACACAGGTCAGTGCTAGAAAGAACGATTACATTACTATGGGCTAATAATGTCAGTGTTTCATCCCTTGGTCTCGTGGAAGTGAACGAAGGCTGAGAAGTCTCACAGCTCAGACAGCTGTTTCAACATGTATGTTTTAAAAAGAGATTATCTTTTAAACGCAGGTCAAGATGAAGAGTCTGGTCGGGTATTGCTCGCTCATGTCGATGTTTCTTTTGGGCTGCAGTGGACAGGCTGAGGTAATACAAACTACATGATATATCTCTTTGTCTCTCCATTGTCTTCCTCCTCTCTTTTGTCTTTAGCATGCTACTCAATTTTCACACTCTGGCTTTACCGTCCTTATTTTTAAGTCTCACTATAGAACTGTTTCTCTGATCTTGCTAGGACCGCCAGTCGAGTTCGCCTAATGGTACGGTGAATGCTATTCTTGCAATGCACACATTTTGGGAAGGTCCTGTGTATTCAGATTTCATGATGTTCCTCCTCTTGTTTCTCTCGTCACTCTAACCTCAGGCACAGACTGCACACAGATTAAGGTTCTCTTACCACAAGCATCCAGTGGGGTTTATTGGATCCAGCCTTGTAAAGCCAAGCCCCCGTTCAAGGTATGAAACCTGAGCTGTAATGTACACAGCAAGGCTTGACTGTAATTGACTATTCGCTAAGCCCCACCCCCTTAGTTGCAATGCCTGTCCTTACCAATACAGAATCTTAAATTGTACAGCTCTTTTCTGTTGTGTAGTGTCATAAAAATTCAATCATTTGCATGACTGAAATTGATAAACAGTGCCATGATAGATTTTGGAAAGCATGCAAAGTCTTTTCCAAACCCCTGTGGAAGACATGTTCGTCTCTAGGTACTGTGCAAAAAAGGCACATGTTTCATTTTTATATTTTTAACAAACTGCATGTTAACTGGGCTACCTGCTCAGGTGTTCTGTGAAATGCGGCAAGATGGCGGCTGGACGGTGCTTCAGCGGCGCAGTGGAGGAGCGGTTTCCTTCGACAGGAAATGGGCAGCATATAAAATGGGTTTTGGAAACTACTCTGGTAAGTAAATTATATAAAACAGGTGGCCTTTGTTTAGGAATGTGAGGTTTCATCAAAGAATGCTCCATTTGCAGCAGTTTTATAGCTTCTCTCACTAGTATAACTGTTTTCAGCTGTGCTAACATAATTGCACAATGGTGTTCAAGGGTTTTCTAATCATCCATTAGTCTTCTAAGAACACAATGTACCATTAGAACCCTGGAGTGATAGTTGTGGAAATGGGCCTCTATACACCTCTGTAGATATTTCATTAAAAACTAGACGTTTCCACCTAGAATAGTCATTTACCACATTAACAATGTATAGAGTGTATTTCTGATTAATTTAATGTTATCTTCATTGAAAAAAACAGTGCTTTTCTTTGAAAAATAAGGACATTTCTAAGTGACCCCAAACTTTTGAACGGTCGTGTACATTTATGTAAATCGGGCTGTCAATCGTGAACTTTCAAAACCCTGCATCCTGCAGCAATGACAACTCAAAGCAACTTCGTATCTCATCAAACTGAATCGTCTGCTTGTGCTCTGCTGATTCCCTCAGAGGACTTCTGGCTGGGTCTGAAGATGGTTTCCTCTCTGACCAAGACCAAGACGTGGACCCTGAGGGTCGATCTGTGGGACCACACTAATGCCACTGCTTTCGCCGAGTATAAAAACTTCAGTTTGGGCGGTGAAAGAGAAGCTTTCAAACTGCATGTCGGGGAATACAGAGGAGATGCAGGTACTTCAGGCTTTTGACCATCTTTTCCCTATGCTTTTTAGTGATACACACATTTTCATCCCATTTACTTCACTTCCATTTATGCTGGTTGGACTAGTCTTTTTGCCACGGTCATTTCAACCGTATCATTCTGATAGACTTAAATGTAAACTATCCAGTTTAGAAATGTCTACACCGTCAAATTAATTGTACAGTCTGTGAGCCCAGAGAAATGAGGGAGTTTTTCTAGTTTAATGTTGTTATCTTGGCAACTATATCAACTGGGCTGCACATTGCTTTTATCAGAACACAAACTCTGTCTAAGATCTCTTTGATGGGTTGTTCTACACATACCATGGCAGCTTTAAAGTGAGTCAATCTAACTTTTGAAAGAGGGACATCCCTCTTTCAAAAGTGGAATTTAAATAAAGTTTTAATTCAATTCAGTTTATTCTGTCTAGCCCACAATCACGAATTTCAAACTCCCCTCAGGGGGTCCCAGGACCTCACATCGGATCAGGAAAAACAGAAAAAAAAAACTTTCAAGGGCTAAAAAGGGAAGAAACCTTCAGGAGAGCAACAGAGGAGGATCCCTCTCCCCGGATGGACAGAAGCAATAGATGTCATGTGTACAGATGAACAGAGTTACAGAGTTACAACACATTCAATGAATATCACATACATGTATGAATAATTAGTACTAGACATGGACCACGATCCAGACCTCCACAATCCATGAAACAGAAGGAGGAAGAGAGGAGGGGGTAGGGCATCAGCAGGGCCATGGAGGCAGGAGGCCGGTCCATTAGGCAGGAGGCATCGCTAAAGAGGCCGGACCAATGAGGCCAGGCCCTTGAGGCAGGAGGCACAACGAAGGAGGCCAGGCCCAGGCCTGGGGCTGGATGCCAGAAGCAGGGGCAGGGAGGCAGGACCCAGGACCCAGGACCCAGGACCAGCTTCAGACACAGCCAGGTCCAATGGACCCTCTAAGGCGAGAAGGCACAAAGACTCTGGGGAAGAAGTAGAGTTAGTAATGTGCAATGAAGAGACGTAAAGGAGAGAGAGAAGAGGAGATAGGTGCTCAGTGTATCCTAAAACATCCCCCAGCAGCCTATAAGCCTATAGCAGCATATCAAGGGGCTGGACCAGGGCAAACCTGATTCAGCCCTAACTATAAGCACTATTAAAGAGGAAAGTCTTAAGTCTATTCTTAAATGAGGTGACTGTGTCTGCCTCCCAGACTGAAAGTGGAAGCTGGTTCCATAAAAGAGGAGCTTGATAACTGAAGGCTCTGGCTCCCATCCTACTTTTTAGGACTCTAGGAACCACAAGTAGCCCCGCATTTAGTGAGCGCAGCTCTCTAGTGGGGAAATATGGTACTACAAGCTCCTTAAGATATGATGGTGCATCACCAATCAAGGCTTTGTAGGTGAGGAGAAGAATTTTAAATGTGATTCTTGATTTTACAGGGAGCCAGTGCAGAGCAGCTAATACAGGAGTAATGTGATCTCTTTTCTTAGTTTTTGTGAGTACACGAGCTGCAGCATTCTGGATCAACTGGAGGGATTTAAGAGACTTATTAGAGCAGCCTGATAATAAGGAGTTGCAGTAATCTAGTCTGGAAGTAACAAACGCGTGAACCAGCTTTTCTGCATTGCTTTGAGACATGAAGTGCCTGATTTTTTAAATGTTATGTAGTTTAAAAAATGCAGTCCTTGAGATTTGCTTAACGTGGGAGTTAAAGGACAAGTCCTGATCAAAGATAACGCCAAGATTCTTTACAGTGCTGTTGGATGCCAGGGAAATGCCATCTACAGAAACCACATCACCAGATAATTGATCTCTGAGGTGTTTAAAATAACTTCAGCTTTGTCTGAGTTTAACTTAACCGGCTTATATAACCGGCTCGTGGGAAGTGGGGCGCCCGTTCAGTGGCACAGTTTGTGGCCACTGTTCCACAAACGTTGCATTTCAAAAGGCACCCACTGAATCCTGAACTTGCTTAAACAGTTTCCAACGTTGTCCCCAGGTGATGCCATCCGTGGTGTCTATTCAGGCATCGACCAGAACGGCTTCGGCTTCAGCACCGCCGACCAAGACAACGACGGCTGCCGCCCGTGCATCTTTGGTGACATTGCTCAAAATGCTTGTACCTCTTCAGACACAGGCGGTTGGTGGTACAGCAGCTGTGGCTCTGCCAGCCTGAACGGAGAATGGCATCCTGATGGTGACCACATTGGGTGGGCGTCAGGCCTCCACTGGAGAACCTGGCATGGTCCTGTGGGGTACTCCATGAATGCCACCAGAATGATGATCAAGTCTGTGTGACAGGAGCAGACCCTCATTTAACTTCATACTGGCTTTTTTAAATACAGAGCACAGTTTGTAACGGCTAGGTGCATTTATTCCATTGTAAAACACCTACGTATAAATACATATATATCCAATAAACATATGTGTTTGCAGAACCCTTGATCCGTCTATTTCTTTATATAAACAGTCAGTCAGACACTGTCTCAGTCAGTCAGTCACTGTCTCAGTCAGTCAGTCACTGTCTCAATCAGTCAGTAACTGTCTCTGTCAGTCAGTCACTGTCTCAATCAGTCAGTCACTGTCTCTGTCAGTTAGTCACTGTCTCTGTCAGTCAGTCACTGTCTCAATCAGTCAGTCACTGTCTCTGTCAGTCAGTCACTGTCTCAATCAGTCAGTCACTGTCTCAATCAGTCAGTCACTGTCTCTGTCAGTCAGTCACTGTCTCAATCAGTCAGTCACTGTCTCTGTCAGTCAGTCACTGTCTCAATCAGTCAGTCACTGTCTCTATCAGTCAGTCACTGTCTCTGTCAAACAGTCAGTCAGTCACTGTCTCAGTCAGTCAGTCACTGTCTCAATCAGTCAGTCAGTCACTGTCTCAGTCAGTCAGTCACTGTCTCTGTCAAACAGTCACTGTCTCTGTCAAACAGTCAGTCAGTCACTGTCTCAATCAGTCAGTCATTCACTGTCTCAATCAGTCAGTCACTTTCTCAGTCAGTCACTGTCAGTCAGTCAATGTCTCAATCAGTCAGTCACTGTATCAGTCAGTCACTGTCAGTTAGTCAGTCACTGTCTCAATCAGTCAGTCACTGTCTCAATCAGTCAGTCACTGTCTCAAACAGTCAGTCTCTGTCAGTCAGTCACTGTCTGAATCAGTCAGTCACTGTCTCAAACAGTCAGTCAGTCTCGGTCAAACAGTCAGTCACTGTCTCAATCAGTCAGTCAGTCTCTGTCTTAATCAGTCAGTCACTGTCTCAATCAGTCAGTTAGTCATCGTCTCAAACAGTCAGTCAGTCTCTGTCAAACAGTCAGTCAGTCACTGTCAGTCAGTCACTTTATCAATCAGTCAGTCACTGTCTCCGTCAGTCAGTCAATGTCTCAATCAGTCAGCCACTGTATCAGTCAGTCAATGTCTCAATCAGTCAGTCACTGTATCAGTCAGTCACTGTCAGTCAGTCAGTCACTGTCTCAATCAGTCAGTCACTGTATCAGTCAGTCACTGTCAGTCAGTTACTTTCTCAGTCAGTCAGTCAGTCACTGTCTCAAACAGTCAGTCAGTCTCTGTCAAACAGTCAGTCAGTCACTGTCAGTCAGTCACTTTCTCAGTCAGTCAGTCACTGTCTCAATCAGTCAGTCAGTCTCTGTCAAACAGTCAGTCAGTCACTGTCTCAATCAGTCAGTCTGTCAAACAGTCAGTCAGTCACTGTCTCAATCAGTCAGTCTCTGTCAAACAGTCAGTCAGTCACTGTCTCAAACAGTCAGTCTCTGTCAGTCAGTCACTGTCTCAATCAGTCAGTCAGTCACTGTCTCAATCAGTCAGTCATTCTCTGTCAAACAGTCAGTCAGTCACTGTCAGTCAGTCACTTTCTCAGTCAGTCAGTCAGTCACTGTCTCAAACAGTCAGTCAGTCTCTGTCAAACAGTCAGTCAGTCACTGTCAGTCAGTCACTTTCTCAGTCAGTCAGTCACTGTCTCAATCAGTCAGTCTCTGTCAAACAGTCAGTCAGTCACTGTCTCAATCAGTCAGTCACTGTCTCAATCAGTCAGTCAGTCTCTGTCAAACAGTCAGTCAGTCACTGTCTCAATCAGTTAGTCACTGTCTCAATCAGTCAGTCAGTCACTGTCTCAATCAGTCAGTCACTGTCTCAATGAGTCAGTCAGTCACTGTCTCAAACAGTCAGTCAGTGTCTGTCAAACAGTCAGTCAGTCACTGTCAGTCAGTCACTTTCTCAGTCAGTCAGTCACTGTCTCAGTCAAACAGTCACTGTCAAACAGTCAGTCAGTCACTGTCTCAATCAGTTAGTCATTCACTGTCTCAATCAGTCAGTCAGTCACTGTCTCAAACAGTCAGTCAGTCACTGTCTCAAACAGTCAGTCATTTACTGTCTCAATCAGTCACTGTCTCAAACAGTCAGTCAGTCACTGTCTCAATCAGTCAGTCACTGTCTCAAACAGTCAGTCATTGTCTCAATCAGTCAGTCACTGTAATTCAGTCACTTTCTCAGTCAGTCTGTCACTGTCTCAGTCAGTCACTGTCTCAAACAGTCAGTCACTTTATCAATCAGTCAGTCACTGTCTCAGTCAGTCACTGTCAGTCAGTCACTGTCTCAATCAGTCAGTCACTGTATCAGTCAGTCACTGTCTCAGTCAGTCACTGTCAGTCAGTCACTGTCTCAATCAGTCAGTCACTGTATCAGTCAGTCACTGTCAGTCAGTCACTGTCTCTGTCAGTCAGTCACTGTCTCAATCAGTCAGTCAGTCTCTGTCAAACAGTCAGTCAGTCACTCTCTCAATCAGTCAGTCACTGTCTCAATCAGTCAGTCAGTCACTGTCTCAAACAGTCAGTCAGTCTCTGTCAAACAGTCAGTCAGTCACTTTCTCATTCAGTCAGTCACTGTCTCAATCAGTCAGTCAGTCTCTGTCAAACAGTCAGTCAGTCACTGTCTCAATCAGTCAGTCAGTCACTGTCTCTATCAGTCAGTCAGCCACTGTCTCAAACAGTCAGTCAGTCTCTATCAAATAGTCAGTCAGTCAATGTCAGTCATTCACTGTCTCAATCAGTCAGTCACTGTCTCAGTCAGTCACTGTCAGTCAATCACTTTATCAATCAGTCAGTCACTGTCTCAATCAGTCAGTCACTTTATCAGTCAGTCAGTCACTGTATCAGTCAGTCACTGTCTCAATCAGTCAGTCACTGTATCAGTCAGTCACTTTCTCAGTCAGTCAGTCACTGTCTCAATCAGTCAGTCACTGTATCAGTCAGTCACTGTCTCAGTCAGTCAGTCACTGTATCAGTCAGTCACTGTATCAGTCAGTCACTTTCTCAGTCAGTCAGTCACTTTCTCAGTCAGTCCGACACTGTATCAGTCAGTCTCTGTCAATCAGTCCGATTCTGTCAGGTTTTTTTTGTACTTAAATTTGGTATGCATTTTTTCTTGTTTTCTATTCATAAACTAAGTTGTTTATGGATAGCTGCAGTTCAGCCCTTACATGGCTCTACTAGAGGTGGTTACCCACACTACTCCGCTCCTCCGCGACCTTCACTGGTTACCGGTGGACGGCCGCATCCGCTTCAAAACATTGGTACTTGCGTACCGTGCTGCGAACAGATCGGGTCCGGTCTACATCCAGGACATGGTCTAACCTCACACCCCAGCCCGTTCACTTCGCTCGGCTTCTGCCAATCGGCTTGTAGCTCCTTCACTTCGAGCTAAACACTCAACAAAATCACGACTGTTTGAAGTGCTGGCTCCTCATTGGTGGAACGAGCTCCCCATTGACATCAGGACAGCAGAAAGTCTCTACATCTTCCGTCGCAAACTAAAAACACATCGTTTTCGACTATACCTTGAATAGGGAAGGTAGAGCCGTAGTAGCACTTTAGTAGCACTTAAATGTCCCTTACCGATAGCACTTTGTTGTTTAGCACTTTAGTAGCACTTAAATGGCACTTACGGATAGTACTTTGTAGTTTAACTTTATTGAAGAAATTGTACTTGCTTGATTCTTGTTGTTCTGAGTTTGGACTCATGGTTTAATGCACTTATTGTAAGTCGCTTTGGATAAAAGCGTCAGCTAAATGACATGTAATGTAATGTAATGTAATGGTTACAATATTTGGTATAGTTTTCCATAATGGAGTGTTGCAGTAGGAGTTATTAGGCTAATAGCCTATGAGGATAAACATCCAGAAATCTGATTTTGAAATCATAATTGGGCCCTTTAACTTCGTCATAATCATCAGAACCAGATTTGTTCTTTGTAAATATAATACAACTATTGTCTGCACAGTGCAAACACGGGAACAGCTCGAAGTGTAAGTCAGTCACTTTCTCAGCCAGTCTGTCACTGTCTCAGTCAGTCACTGTATCAATCAGTCAGTCACTGTATCAATCAGCAAGTCACTGTATCAATCAGTCAGTCAGTCACTGTCTCAGTCAGTCACTGTATCAATCAGTCAGTCACTGTATCAATCAGTCAGTCACTGTATCAATCAGTCAGTCACTTTCTCAGCCAGTCTGTCACTGTCTCAGTCAGTCACTGTATCAATCAGTCAGTCACTGTATCAATCAGTCAGTCACTGTATCAATCAGTCAGTCACTGTCTCAGTCAGTCAGTCACTGTCTCAATCAGTCACTCAAAGCAGCATGACATGACTCCATGACTCAGTTTGAGTGTCAACAAATGAAAGTGGAGGTAAGATGAAGAAATGGTCCGTCTTATAAGTTCATGCAAAATGTCAGAGGGAGAATATTGTATGGGATGATAAATTAATTTGCAAGAAATAGTCTCAAATATATCCGCCATCTGAATTTCCTTGTCCCTTAAAGCAATGCTCTTATGGTGAAGATATAGTCTGGAGGCGGATGTCCTGAAAGATGCATATATTGTTTTCTTTCATGTTCTTTATTTCCGTTCCGTGATTAAATACTGATATCATTATTTATATATTTTCCACTACACTATTTTCTTGTGAATTTGAAACTTTAATCTCTGTGAGGTTTTCTCTTGAACATTTGTGAGTTTTTCCTCAGACAATAGCTATAATTTTTTCTTGGAATATTTCCTCCCTTCCCCAGCTTCGTAATTAGTTTTTGTTTTAACCGACAATGACCCAAATGATATAAACCTCTCTAATTGCGTGCACAACTGTCTTTGTGCAACATTGTTTAAGAACCTATTTTTTATTTTTCTCATTTTAATCACAAGCACACAACCCGCATTTAAAATTAAAAGAAAGGGGCATTTCATTTCAGTCTGGACCAAAGTGTTGTCCTGACATACAGAACAACCTAGTAGGAAAGTCAGCCAGATGACTGAGACAGTAACTGACAAAGACTCACTGACAGAGACAGTGAATGACTGTCACACTGCGTAACTCACAGAGACATTGACTAATACACTAACTGAGACACTAAAAGACTGACAGTGAATGACTGAGAGACAGTGACTAGCTGAGTGACAGAGACAGTGACTGGCTGACAGAGATCGTGTAAGAGTGAAACTGTATGATGTAAACATAATGACATTACATTATGACCACTAGTCGGCGCTGTTTAGGCGTCTGGAGGTGTGAGGGTAAGGAGAGAAGGAGAGAAGAAGGGGGAACTTGGTACAGCTGGAATGTGGAGTTGGACTAAAGTTATGAGTAAAACCCAGAACGCCTTGGACTGATTTATTCCTGCTCATACACCCACGTCGCTTACAATAGTGACTGACTGACTGAGACAGTGACTCACTGACAGAGACTGACTTAAATAGACTGACTTAGACATTGACTGACACTGACGGACAGAGACACTGTCTGACTGACTGAGATAGTCACTGAATGAGACTTACTAACAGAGACAGTAAATGACTGTCACACTGACTGACTGACAGAGACACTGAGGGACTCACAGAGACTGATAGATAACTGAGACAGTAACTGACTGACTGACCTGACAGAGACTGACTGACTGGAACAGTGACGGACTGACTGAGACAGAGACTGACTTACCTAGACTGACTTAGACATTAACTGACAGAGCCGGACTGACGGACTAAGACAGTGACTGATGGAGACAGTAACTGACTGATATATACAGTGAATGACTGTCACACTGACAGAGACACTGCGTGACTCACAGAGACTGACTGTCAGTGAATGACTGACAGAGACAGTGACTGACTGAGACACAGACTGCTGAGAGTCAGAGACTAACTGACTGACAGAAACTGATAAATGACAAATACTGACAGTGACTGACAGAGACTGACTGAGTCAGTGACTGACTAACTAAGACAGAGACTGACTGATAGATACTGACTGAGACAGTAACTGACAGAGAATGACTGAGTGAGACAGACAGCGATTGACTGAGAGTGACGGACTGAATGATTGAGACAGTGACTGACAGAAAAGGCATTTGACAGTGTAAACTATATCAGGTACTTGAGAAATGTGGACTAAATGAAAAAGCTATTCAATGCGTTAAAACACTTTACCAAGATCCAACAGCAAGGATAAAAATAAATGGCAGTCTGACTGATAGTACATCACTAGAACGGTCCACCAGGCAGGGATGTTGTCTTTCACCGACTCTATTTGCAATTGTTATAGAGCCTCTGGCACAAGCAATTAGGCAGAATAAAGACCTTTAAGGGATAAATGTTGGAAAAGAAGAACACATCATTGGGCTTTTTGCAGATGATGTGATCTGTTACTTAGAGGACCCTGACAAATGCCTGCGTATATTAATCAACCAACTTGAGACATTCGGCTTCTAGTCTGGATATAAATTGAATCTGTTAAAAACAGAGATTTTAACACTAAATTACAAACCATCCAAAATTATACAACATAACCAGTAATAGATTTCATGCTGTTCCAAAGGCCCCTTGGGTTACTATTGGACATCTGTCCTTCAACCCTTTGCTTATAAACGCTTACCCTGTTTAATTATAGTTTTTCATTATTTGTTGTTTTAATCATATCTTTGTCGCCGCTGAGAAAAGCATTTTTTTTTTTAAATTAATAGCAGCTTTAACCTCCCTTGACACATAAGGTTTATTATTAGGGAACATTTGTATTTGTTTACAAGGGAATGATAGACATGAGACAGTATCAAAAAAATTTAAATATTATTATTTCAGACTCAAGATCCAGATAGTACAAAACATTAAACAGAGACAGAAAACAGTAATTTATATTAATGGTCAGAGATACTGTCCAGATACTTGTCATCCTCGAAAAACACAGTCCAGTCAGTGCAATCAAGCATTGCAGGTCATGGTTACCCGAATATAGACAACACAAACAATCACGTGGGAGAACTCCCTGAGCAAATAGTACGGTCGGCAACTCTCCGCAAGCAGCTCAATGTTCGGGTCACAAACGCTGTCTTTCACCGTGACATGACCAGGATGACACCACCGGTCATTCACGTGAAGGCAAACAATATGCAAAGGGCAATATTATGCTTCAGTGTGTCCTCTCGGGGAAGCACAGGAAGCGTATTAAGCAGACAGGGGACCAAGTTCACTCAATGAGACTGGTCTTAGTGTTTGGGGAACTGAACAATATGACTTCTGATTTTGGGGTATTAAGCTGAAGAAAATGTTGTGCCATCCAACAGTTCATGTCACTCAGACAATTCAAGACAGCTGCTAGGCTCTGTGGGTCACCAGATCTCAGCGGAAGGTATAACTGTGTGTCGTCTACATAGCAATGAAAAGATACGATGTGTCGTTGGAGGATTTGGCATGTAGTGGAAGCATTTAGATAGAAAATAAAAGTGGACCTAAAATGTATCCTTGTGGTACACCACAGGTAACGTGAGTTGTGAAAGATGAGTGATTACCTATGGTGACCGAGTAGGATCTTTCTAAAAGGTAAGAATAAAACCAGCACCGTCCTTGATGCCAACCCAGGTTTTGAGGCGATCGATTAAAATGGCGTGATCTACAGTGTCAAAAGCTGCAATAAGGTCTAAAAGAATTAAAACTGCGCTCTTCCCCCTGTCTGCTGCTACAATTAAAATCATTAGTTACTTTGAGGAGGGGAGTTTCTGTGCTTTATAACCTTCTCAACGATGTTGTTATGAGTCATTAAAGCTAAGAGTTGTGTTGAAACCACTTTTTCTAAAACTGGTGATAGAATGAAGTTTAGAAATTGGCCTAAAATTTTCCTTTCTCCTATAGTCTCTCTTGAGGTCTTCGGTGGATTCATTCAGCCAGGGCGGTGGTCTATTTTACTTTTTGACCTTGTAGGGGGCAACAGAGTCCTGGACAGTCTGACAGGTGTGATTAAAAAGGTAGACCAGCTCCTCACTATCAGAATGTGGATTAAAAGCAGTTAAAGACATGTTTGCTGTGCTGGCTCCTCATTGGTGGAATGAGCTCCCCATTGACATCAGGACAGCAGAAAGTCTCTACATCTTCCATCGCAAACTAAAAACACATCTTTTTCGACTATACCTTGAATAGGGAAGGTAGAGCCGTAGTAGCACCCTAGTTGCACTTAAATGTCCCTTACCGATAGCACTTTGTTGTTTAGCACTTTAGTAGCACTTAAATGTCTCTTACTGATAGTACTCTGTAGTTTAACGTTATTGAAGAAATTGTACTTGCTTGATTCTTGTTGTTCTGAGTTTGGACTCATGATTTAATGCACTTATTGTAAGTCGCTTTGGATAAAAGCGTCAGCTAAATGACATGTAATGTAATGTAATGTAAAGAAGTAGCAGTAAAGCGCTCTGAAAATGTGCTAGCGGACATGGAGTTAAAAACCCGGCAGCGGGAAGGTGTACTGTGATTTGTGGGAAGTTGGGATAAAACCACACTGAATAAAACTGCGTTGTGATCAGACACACAGATATCCTTCATTTTAAAGTGTTCAGGGCTGAGACCATTAGTGTACAAATAAATGTCTTTCTCACTTCTCTAAAGACGCCTTCTGGACGTCCAAACCTGCAGCAGGACTCTGTGTTCACAATGAAAGAAAGCATTTAATAGAAATCCATACAAGAGTATGTTGAGACCGGAGAGCCAAGCCACTTGGATATCCAAGTCAATATGTATTATGGGTTCTCATCATTCTAAACATTACAATGCACCTAACAAAAAGCTTTGAACAAGAGCAGAACTATTTCTGAAACACATCTGAGCTATACCATATGAGGACAAAGAGACTGATGTCAGACTGGTTAGACTGGTTTGTCAGACTGGTTTGTCCAGTGTTTTAAGTCAAATCCCACACAGATCTACTGAATCCATACAATCTGATCTAATAGACTTTGTAAATCCCTGTGGTGGTGGGGCGTGGTTAAGCTCAGCTGCAGAGGGGGATTGGGGGAGTGCGCTCAGGGAACGGTACCAGGTGGAGACCTAATTGGCCTCAGCTGGGTCTAATGATGTGCTTTCCCTGTTAAATGGCAGTAGGACAGGAAGGAGGAGGGGTTGGACGTTGCCGTGACGTAGACCGAGGACGGACAGGAGGGCGCTCAGGGGCAAGGCCGAGAGCGCGACAGTGTCCCGGACAAATAAAGATTCATAAAGCCGAGTTCGGTCTCCTGTGTCTCTGTGGTAGGGGGGGGAAGGGTAACACGAACTTGTTACAATCCCAAATCTTGTTTACACTGATCAGTGTTAACAATGAAATATCCTATTATAAAAAGTATTACTACATACAAACACAAGACAACAAGAAACAGCAGATGACGATCACTTTAGTTCAGCTTTCAGAAACTGCAGTATGGACTTGGGGGAAGACATAATATTATGATATATTATTCTAAAATGGGCCTTCTGCATAATGAGTATATTTGCTTCAGATACTTGAGTTATATTTTGATGCTGATACTATTAGTTTCATCAAGTTTTGAATGCATGATTCTATAAACTGTTCACAGTTTTTAACTGTATGTCAAGCTTAAATCGACAGAGTATCCAATAACTGAGTAAATGTAATGTAATGTACAAAATACACATTTCCCTCTGAAATGTTGTGAAGCAGAATTATTAATTAAGCATAAAACAGAAGAAGTAGAAGTAAAAGAAATGTCCCACATGTACAGTATATTACAGTGCTTACTGATACTGATTCATAACATTAATCTTCAAATGCACATTGGTCCAGCGTTTTACGTGTCTTACCTCAGCAGATTCAGTTGCAGATGTTGTTCACTACAGTGTGATCCGTCACCGTCCCTCACTGGTTTAAAGGTTGTTCTCTGTGATCTGGGATGGAACTGCAACATGAATCACCACCACACCGTCATGCCTTCTCTTCTTAAACACTCCCATGTGCCTAAAACCACAGACAAAGAGCTTTATGATCGGGGCTTCTCTGTTGAAGCTTTAAGAAACTTAAATTAAAACAAATTAAAAAATAACTTGAAGTGATTATATCGTTTAGTTTAACTATTGTGAAGTATGCAGGATTGAAACCGCTTAGAATGAAAACAAATCAAACTAAAATATGAAGTTCAATCAATATATGATTGCCTCAACAGTTGTCGAGAGGTTTCACTAATGACATTTGACGCTTGAGGAAGAGTGAGCGGAGTGTCAGAAGGAGTCAGCCTCTGGGGATCATGAATGTCAAACATTAAGAGCAATTCATGGCAACAGTCAATGTGGATTAAAGGAGCAGTGTTTGGTCCCGTGCTCCTCTACAGGCGTGAGGAAACAGAGAGTAATCGCACAACGTTGTGACAAGAGTGGGCGCTGACTGTATCGGGGTTCAACAACACAGCAGGTATGTCTTGTTTGAGTCTGGCTCGGACTGTTGTTTGCCTTTATTAAGTAACAAGATAAGATAAGAGGACTGGGTCTGTGGTTAAAACTTTAATTCTGCTCAGTCTTACCGACAGGACGTGGCTTATCCAGCACACAGGTCAGTGCTAGAAAGAACGATTACATTACTATGGGCTAATAATGTCAGTGTTTCATCCCTTGGTCTCGTGGAAGTGAACGAAGGCTGAGAAGTCTCACAGCTCAGACAGCTGTTTCAACATGTATGTTTTAAAAAGAGATTATCTTTTAAACGCAGGTCAAGATGAAGAGTCTGGTCGGGTATTGCTCGCTCATGTCGATGTTTCTTTTGGGCTGCAGTGGACAGGCTGAGGTAATACAAACTACATGATATATCTCTTTGTCTCTCCATTGTCTTCCTCCTCTCTTTTGTCTTTAGCATGCTACTCAATTCTCACGCTCTGGCTTTACCGTCCTTATTTTTAAGTCTCACTATAGAACTGTTTCTCTGATCTTGCTAGGACCGCCAGTCGAGTTCGCCTAATGGTACGGTGAATGCTATTCTTGCAATGCACACATTTTGGGAAGGTCCTGTGTATTCAGATTTCATGATGTTCCTCCTCTTGTTTCTCTCGTCACTCTAACCTCAGGCACAGACTGCACACAGATTAAGGTTCTCTTACCACAAGCATCCAGTGGGGTTTATTGGATCCAGCCTTGTAAAGCCAAGCCCCCGTTCAAGGTATGAAACCTGAGCTGTAATGTACACAGCAAGGCTTGACTGTAATTGACTATTCGCTAAGCCCCACCCCCTTAGTTGCAATGCCTGTCCTTACCAATACAGAATCTTAAATTGTACAGCTCTTTTCTGTTGTGTAGTGTCATAAAAATTCAATCATTTGCATGACTGAAATTGATAAACAGTGCCATGATAGATTTTGGAAAGCATGCAAAGTCTTTTCCAAACCCCTGTGGAAGACATGTTCATCTCTAGGTACTGTGCAAAAAAGGCACACGTTTCATTTTTATATTTTTAACAAACTGCATGTTAACTGGGCTACCTGCTCAGGTGTTCTGTGAAATGCGGCAAGATGGCGGCTGGACGGTGCTTCAGCGGCGCAGTGGAGGAGCGGTTTCCTTCGACAGGAAATGGGCAGCATATAAAATGGGTTTTGGAAACTACTCTGGTAAGTAAATTATATAAAACTGGTGGCCTTTGTTTAGGAATGTGAGGATAAATCAAACCTTACTTATTACACAGGGAATGTACATATCCCAGAATACAGAAGAACATACTGGTTTTTGATTCAATTAGCTGTTATTAAGGCAAAACTGTCACTACCGAACAAAGGACTAGAACCCAAACGCACGACTCGGGGGCAAAGTTACAACAAAAAACGCACTTTAATAAACTGGAACAAAGTAACAAAATAGCATGGACAAGGCTGGTTCTCTGGCACAAAGGACAAGACGAACTGGCCCAGGACAAAGGGAGACGCAGGCAATATATACACAGGGTGAGGGCACAGGTGGAAACAATCAGGGGGGATGCAGCCAATCAGACCACCAGCGAAACACACAGGGCGAGGAGCAAGTTGCCTGAAATGAGAGGAAAGTTAACTTTCAAAATAAAACAGGAAATCTCGAGACAACAAGACAAAACTGATCAACTCAACACCGTTTCTTGGACATGACAGAAACAATGCAAGAATGACATTGGCCGGAAACAGCCCCTTTTGTCACATGCTCTCCTGTGAGATTAGAATACATTGTGAACGCAAAATGCACATTTTCTACCACACATACATTTATGTAAATTGGGCTGTCAATCGTGAACTTTCAAAACCCTGCATCCTGCAGCAATGACAACTCAAAGCAACTTCGTATCTCATCAAACTGAATCGTCTGCTTGTGCTCTGCTGATTCCCTCAGAGGACTACTGGCTGGGTCTGAAGATGGTTTCCTCTCTGACCAAGACCAAGACGTGGACCCTGAGGGTCGATCTGTGGGACCACAACGATGCCACTGCTTTCGCCGAGTACAAAAACTTCAGGTTGGGTGGTGATAGAGAAGCTTTCAAACTGCATGTCGGGGAATACAGAGGAGATGCAGGTACTTCAGGCTTTTGACCATCTTTTCCCTATGCTTTTTAGTGATACACACATTTTCATCCCATTTACTTCACTTCCATTTATGCTGGTTGGACTAGTCTTTTTGCCACGGTCATTTCAACCGTATCATTCTGATAGACTTAAATGTAAACTATCCAGTTTAGAAATGTCTACACCGTCAAATTAATTCTGTGAACCCAGAGAAATGAGGGAGTTTTTCTAGTTTAATGTTGTTATCTTGGCAACTATATCAACTGGGCTGCACATTGCTTTTATCAGAACACAAACTCTGTCTAAGATCTCTTTGATGGGTTGTTCTACACATACCATGGCAGCTTTAAAGTGATTCAATCTAACTTTTGAAAGAGGGACATTCCTCTTTCAAAAGTGGAATTTAAATAAAGTTTTAATTCAATTCAGTTTATTCTGTCTAGCCCACAAACACGAATTTCAAACTCCCCTCAGGGGGTCCCAGGACCTCACATCGGATCAGGAAAAACAGAAAAAAAAAACTTTCAAGGGCTAAAAAGGGAAGAAACCTTCAGGAGAGCAACAGAGGAGGATCCCTCTCCCCGGATGGACAGAAGCAATAGATGTCATGTGTACAGATGAACAGAGTTACAGAGTTACAACACCTTCAATGAATATGACATACATGTATGAATAATTAGTACTAGGCATGGACCACGATCCAGACCTCCACAATCCATGAAACAGAAGGAGGAAGAGAGGAGGGGGTAGGGCATCAGCAGGGTCATGGAGGCAGGAGGCCGGTCCATTAGGCAGGAGGCATCGCTAAAGAGGCCGGACCAATGAGGACAGGCCCTTGAGGCAGGAGGCACAACGAAGGAGGCAGGACCAATGAGGAAGGAGGCCAGGCCCAGGCCTGGGGCTGGATGCCAGAAGCAGGGGCAAGGAGGCAGGACCCAGGACCCAGGACCCAGGACCAGCTTCAGACACAGCCAGGTCCAATGGCACAAAGACTCCGGGGAAGAAGTAGAGTTAGTAATGTGCAATGAAGAGACGTAAAGGAGAGAGAGAAGAGGAGAGAGGAGCTCAGTGTATCCTAAAACATCCCCCAGCATCCTATAAGCCTATAGCAGCATACCTGGGCAAACCTGATTCAACCATAACTATAAGCACTATTAAAGAGGAAAGTCTTAAGTCTATTCTTGAATGAGGTGACTGTGTCTGCCTCCCGGACTTCTGGATCAACTGGAGGGACTTAAGAGACTTATTAGAGCAGCCTGATAATAAGGAGTTGCAGTAATCTAGTCTGGAAGTAACAAACGCGTGAACCAGCTTTTCTGCATTGCTTTGAGACATGAAGTGCCTGATTTTTTAAATGTTATGTAGTTTAAAAAATGCAGTCCTTGAGATTTGCTTCATGTGGGAGTTAAAGGACAAGTCCCGGTCAAAGATAACGCCAAGATTATTTACAGTGCTGTTGGATGCCAGGGCAATACCATCTACAGAAACCACATCACCAGATAAATGATCTCTGAGGTGTTTAAAATAACTTCAGCTTTGTCTGAGTTTAACTTAACCGGCTTATATAACAGGCTCGTGGGAAGTGGGGCGCCCGTTCAGTGGCACAGTTTGTTGCCACTGTTCCACAAACGTTGCATTTCAAAAGGCACCCACTGAATCCTGAACTTGCTTAAACAGTTTCCAACGTTGTCCCCAGGTGATGCCATCCGTGGTGCCTATTCAGGCATTGACCAGAACGGCTTCGGCTTCAGCACCACCGACCGAGACAACGACGGCTGCCATCCGTGCATCTTTGGTGACATTTCTCAAAGGGCTTGTACCTTTTCAGACACAGGCGGTTGGTGGTACAGCAGCTGTGGCTCTGCCAGCCTGAACGGAGAATGGCATCCTGATGGTGACCACATTGGGTGGGCGTCAGGCCTCCACTGGAGAACCTGGAAAGGTCATGCGTCGTACTCCATGAAGGCCACCAGAATGATGATCAAGTCTGTGTGACAGGAGCAGACCCTCATTTAACTTCATACTGGCTTTTTTAAATACAGAGCACAGTTTGTAACGGCTAGGTGCATTTATTCCATTGTAAAACACCTACGTATGAATACATATATATCCAATAAACATATGTGTTTGCAGAACCCTTGATCTGTCTATTACTTGAAATGTTATTCCTGAAAGAAATATTCCATGGAAAATTAACCTCAGTCAGTCACTGTCAGTCAGTCAATTCAATTCAATTCAGTTTATTTTGTATAGCCCAACATCACAAATTACAAATTTGGCTCAGAGGGCTTTACAATCTGTACACATACAACATCCCTGTCCCAGGACCTCACATCGGATCAGGAAAAACTCCCTGTGACAAGTTCGAGTCTCGGGCAGGCACCAAAGAGGGCAACACACACAATTGTAAGGGCAGTAACAGTTTTTATTTATTTATTTGTCACGCTTCTGGTAACGAACGATCCGGGCATCCGCTACCGGCTCTCCCCCCTCTCCAGCTACTCCTGCTCTTATATGGAACACAAAACACACACACACAATTGATCCCAGCTGAGGCTGATTTACACATCACGACACCGTTCCCTGAACCACACCCCCACTCCACCCACTCTGCAGCTGAGCCTAGCCACACCCCGCTGCCACGCTTTCACAGGGGAAAAGGGAAGAAACCTTCAGGAGACCAACAGAGGAGGATCCCTCTCCCCGGATGGACAGATGCAATAGATGTCATGTGTACAGAATGAACAGCATTACAAAGTTACATAAACACATTACATGAATATGACAATGTATGAATGGAACTCCAATCCATGAAACAGAAGGAGGTAGAGAGGAGGGGGGGCGGGGCGATCAGCAGGGCCAACGCGGGAGGCCGGCTCACCAGGCATCAGACACCTCCAGGTCCAATGGACCCTATGAGACGTGAAGTCACAAAGACTCTGGGGAGGAAGCAGAGTTAATAAGGTGCAATGGAAAGATGTAAATTCATTCATAAGTAGAGAGAGAAGAGGAGAGAGGTGCTCAGTGTATCCTAAAACATCCCCCAGCAGCCTATAAGCCTATAGCAGTATATCAAGGGGCTCGACCAGGGCAAACCTGATTCAGCCCTAACTATAAACACTATCAAACAGGTAAGTATTAAGTCTATTCTTGAATGAGGTGACTGTGTCTGCCTCCCGGACTGAAAGTGAAAGCTGGTTCCATAAAAGAGGAGCTTGATAACTAAAGGCTCTTGCTCCCATCCTACTTTTTAGGACTCTAGGAACCACAAGTAGCCCCACATTTAGTGAGCGCAGCTCTCTAGTGGGGCAATATGGTACTACAAGCTCCTTAAGATATGATGGTGCATCACCAATCAAGGCTTTGTAGGTGAGGAGAAGAATTTTAAATGTGATTCTTAATACAGGAGTAATGTGATCTCTTTTCTTAGTTGTTGTGAGTACACGAGCTGCATGCAGCATTCTGGATCAACTGGAGGGACTTAAGAGACTTATTAGAGCAGCCTGATAATAAGGAGTTGCAGTAATCTAGTCTGGAAGTAACAAACGCGTCAACCAGCTTTTCTGCATCTTTTTGGGACAAGATGTGCCTGATTTTTGAAATGTTACGCAGATGAAAAAATGCAGTCTTTGAGATTTGCTTAACGTGGGAGTTAAAGGACAAGTCTCGGTCAAAGATAACGCCGAGATTCTTTACAGTGGTGTTGGATGCCAGGGCAATGCCATCTACAGAAACCACATCACCAGATAATTGATCTCCGAGGTGTTCAGGGCCCAGTAAAATAACTTCAGTTTTGTCTGAGTTTAACATCAGGAAGTTGCAGGTCATCCATGTTTTTATGTCTTTAAGACATTCTTGAATTTTAGCGAGCTGGTTGGTCTCCTCTGGTTTAATCGATAGATATAATTGAGTATCATCTGCATAACAATGAAAGTTTATGGAGTGTTTCCTGATAATGTTGCCCAAAGGAAGCATATATAAGGCAAATAAAATTGGTCCAAACCCAGAACCTTGTGGAACTCCGTGATTAACGTTGGTGGTCATTGAGGCTTCATCGTTTACGAATACAAATTGAGATCGATCTGATAAATAGGATTTAAATCAACTTAGTGCGGTACCTGAAATGCCAATCGACTGATCCAGTCTCTGTAATAGGATGTCATGATCAATAGTGTTGAACGCAGTACTAAGGTCTAATAATACCAGTACGGAGATGAGTCCTTTATCTGATGCAATTAGGAGGTCATTTGTAATTTTCACTAGTGCTGTCTCTGTGCTGTGGTGTTTTCTAAATCCTGACTGAAACTCCTCAAATAAACTATTCTGATGTAGGAAGTCACACAACTGATTTGCGACTACTTTCTCAAGGATCTTAGAGAGGAAGGGAAGGTTAGAGATCGGTCTGTAGTTAGCCAACACCTCTGGATTAAGAGTGGGCTTTTTCAGGAGAGGTTTAATTACAGCTACTTTGAAGGAATGTGGTACATGGCCTGTTAGCAAAGACACATTAATAATATCCAGCAGAGAGGTGCCAATTAAAGGCAACACGTCTTTAAGCAGCCTCGTTGGTATGGGGTCTAAGAGACAGGTAGACGGTTTAGAAGTAGAAACCATTGAGGACAATTGGTCTAGGTTAATGGGAGAAAAGCTATCCAAATATACACCAGGGCATACAGCCGTTTCCAAGGCCACTCCTCTTGATGACAGATCGGCAGTAGTTGAGGGCAAGAGATCATCAATCTTGCCTCTAATAGTTAAAATCTTTTCATTGAAGAAGTTCATGAAGTCATTACTACTGAGGTCTATAGGAATACACGGCTCCACAGAGCTGTGACTCTCTGTCAGCCTGGCTACAGTGATAAAGAGAACCCTGGGGTTGTTCTTATTTTTCTCTATTACTGATGAGTAATAGGCTGCTCTGGCATTACGGAGAGCCTTTTTATATGTTTTAAGGCTATCTCGCCAAACTAAGCGTGATTCTTCCAGATTGGTGGAACACCATATACTTTCGAGCTTTCTTGAAGTTTGCGGGTCTGACGGTTATACCAGGAAGCAAACCTCCTTTACCTCACTGTCTTTTTCTTCAGTGGGGCTATCAAGTCTAGTGTCATTCTCAGTGAGCCTGTAGCACTATCGACAATATGATCAATCTGGGACGAACTAAAGTTAGCACAGGAGTCCTCCGTCACATTGAGACGTGGTATTGAATCAAATGCAGAAGGAATCGCTTCTTTAAATTTAGCTGTCACTGTCTCAATCAGTCAGTCAGTCACTGTCTCAATCAGTCAGTCAACCAGAAAACCAAAAATAGTTTTGGATTTATTCTTTAAAATGTTTGACTTTAGATCAATAGGAGTAGTTCATAAAAACAACCTAATAGGAAACCTAGTAGGAAAGTCAGCCAGATGACTGAGAGGGAGACAATATCAAGCATTGTATGCTTGTTCGCAGTGTATTTTATGCATTGTATGAATCATTTCTGTGGATAACCTCCACCTTTACAAATATGCACACAATTCATTAAAAACACTAAACACTAATTTGCATATTCCAGAACACTTGACATTCAATTGAATTCAGTTTATTTTGTATAGCCCAGAATCACAAATTACAAATGTGCCTCAGAGGGCTTTACAATCGGTACACATATGACATCCCTGTCCTGGGACCTCACATTGGATCAGATATGTTCTATTATGAGGTTAACACTCAAAGCCATGGTGTTCCATGTTCCATTCACCACAGCTTAAGAACACACTCAGTGGTAAATTCGCTCACATCGATCCAAACCATGGAGTGGTTACTCTGAAGTTATCGTGTTAGAAATGGGCAGTATATTTGGTTTCCTACAAAGGGGGATTAAAAGGAAGTCCGGTACGAACCATCAGGTCAACAAAAGGATGAGGCTTTCAGAAAGTGAAGACCCAACTGACCCGGAGGAAGACGTTAATGCGAGAGGAAATAAGAGTGAAGCCAGTGAAGATGGTGATGGACGAAAGTAGAAGACTTGACCTCATCACACCTCATGAGGAGTTGGCGTCCTCTACAGCAGACTCTAGCGAAGGTAAGCTGATCGTGTGAAAGTGCTTTTGGGAGTTTACACCATCATAAGTTTACTGAACACAGGGTTCAGACAGTGGCGATGTGCTCAGATATATTACAGAAATGTACATCAACTGAGGTGTTGCTGTATTGATGTAAAGACTTCAGTTCAAAAAACAATTCTCACTTCCCTCTAAGAGTTTCTATTTATGCAGATCGTTTGGAGAATTTTTCTATGTGTGAGATTTCTGACTTCCCCCAAGAGGAATATATTTTTTGGTGATCACAGCCTCAAGAATCAACATTTTAAAATCCAAAAACAGTGGTTTCTTTGGGACTATTTCTTTGGTATGAGGTGGGTCCAGTATATACTGATTACTACATGGCTTGTACTTTACCCAGAGTATCTTGTTTTTGGAAATAAATGTTGCCGTAAATGTTTCAGTGCTGTGATCAGCACAAGCTACGTTTAATTCAGAGTCACAGCCATGAGAACATGTCAAACCAATCCTCTCCGATCCCTCATCTCTCTCTCTCTTTTTGTCAGATTATACAGATATATACAGTGTTTCAGATGGGAGGGGACTTCTTTGAAACAGCCACCTTCACCTAACTATAAACATAGATAGAGAGTGAAATTAACAATCTTTGAATAATTGTTAATTGACACTTTTTGTTATTGCTTGTATTAGGTGTTGACTTACCTTTGTCTGGAAAAGACATCTAGACTTTGTTGAGAAAAATACACAACAGAATAACAACGATTCACTCTTACCTCTGATTTCTGCATCTACCATCATCAACTATTATATGGAAAATCCATAAAAGAGATATTTAAAAGCTTTGCTGCAAGATGCGACCTATCGCCAACCCCGTCTGGCGTTTTATCAGTCCTGACAGACATAAAGGTTTTACAATCCTGCAGCAAACTACCTCTCGGTCTTAATCCAAGTCGCTGTCTTCATTGTGGCCTGAAGTGGAGGGTGGTGACCATCTGTCGTCCTCTTCCCTATTCTTGTTTTTCTGAGTTTGTACTTGAATGCACTTGTTGTAAGTCTCTTTGGATAAAATCGTCAGCTGAATGATATGTAATGTAATGCTCTTCTTTAATGTCCTTCTTATCAGAATTACAGGTAATGAGGTGGAGACAGTAGACATAGCCCACCTATGTCTACACTTTTCTTTGGGCTGCATTGTGTATCTATGCATAGGAAATACTGCTTAAAAACACAACTGCTGCATAAGTCTCTTTAAGCTTGCAGTTATCCTGCTCCCTGCTGGACACACCGTGCAAATGATGGAGTGTTTATATGTTCCCTTGCCAGCAGGGGAAATGTTTATAGCACAGAGAAAAGCCTTAAATATTGGTAAGGTTTGACATTGTATATGTATATATCAAACAGACTATACTGTTGCATTGCCACAACTCTGACCAATGCAACACTGGTCTTTGCAATAACTATTCTCTGTCTTTGCAATTCTCTACTATGATAAAGCAAACAGAATAAATGTATCCACAACACCATTCCTTTGTGTTTTTGCGATTTTCTCCTGCTTTTTATGCCAAATAGAAGAATAAGAGAAAGAGATTAAAAAACAGCCATGAAGCCATATATGCATGAAGCCATACGTGCAGGCACTAGTAAAAAGTCAGCCAATTTGATTGTTAAGTACATGCAGCTGATTAAGCACAGCAAGGCTTGATTTCAGCCAGCCCTGCTGAATCTGAACCTCAGTCTTTTAAAAGTAATATGACTTGTTAATGTATATAACGTTGGAGACACTTCCAAATTGTAGTGACACGGTCTGACTGACTAACGATAGTCAGTGGTGTAGTGGTAGTAGCAGAACTAGCTATAGAAGTGGTGTAGTAGAAGTAGTAATATACCTAGTGATAGTTAGTGATGGAGTAGAGATAGTAATAAACTTAGTGATAGTTAGTGGTGGAGTAGAGGTAGTAATAGACCTAGCAATAGTCAGTGGTGTAGCAGTGGTAGTATAATAACTAGCTATAAGGGTGGTGTAGTAGTAATATAGTGATAGTCAGTGGTGTAGTAGAGGTAATAGTAGACCTAGCTATAGAAGTGGTGTAGTAGAGGTAATAGTAGACCTAGCTATAGAAGTGGTGTAGTAGAGGTAGTAGTAGACCTAGCTATAGAAGTGGTGTAGTAGTGGTAGTAGTAGACCTAGCTATAGAAGTGGTGTAGTAGTGGTAGTAGCAGAACTAGCTATAGAAGTGGTGTAGTAGAGGTAGTAGTAGACCTAGCTATAGAAGTGGTGTAGTAGAGGTAGTAGTAGACCTAGCTATAGAAGTGGTGTAGTAGAGGTAGTAGTAGACCTAGCTATAGAAGTGGTGTAGTAGAGGTAGAAGCAGAACTAGCTATAGAAGTGGTGTAGTAGAGGTAGTAGTAGACCTAGCTATAGAAGTGGTGTAGTAGAGGTAGTAGTAGACCTAGCTATAGAAGTGGTGTAGTAGAGGTAGTAGCAGAACTACCTGTAGAAGTGGTGTAGTAGAGGTAGTAGCAGAACTACCTGTAGAAGTGGTGTAGTAGAGGTAGTTCTCTGCAAACCTGTGGTGAGGAAGTTCAAGAAGTGGACCAGTGAGGCTCTGGAGGATCTACGGGCGTGCTTGGACTGTACTGACTGGGATGTCTTCAGGACTGCTACCAACAGCCTGGATGAGTACACAGAGGCTGTAACTTCCTACATCAGCTTCTGTGAGGACAGCTGTATTCCATCCAGCTCCAGGGTGAGTTATAACAACGACAAACCCTGGTTCACAGCGGAGCTCAGGAAGCTAAGACTGCAGAAGGACCAGGCATTCAGGAGTGGGAACGAGGACCTGTACACAGAGTCAAAATACAGGTTAAGCAAGGCGGTGAGAGATGCTAAACGACTGTACTCTGAGAAACTGCAACAACAGCTCTCAGCAAACGACTCTGCTTCTGTCTGGAGAGGGCTCAGGCAGATCACCAACTACAAGCCCAAATCACCCCACTCCATGAACAACGTGCTTCTGGCAGACGACCTGAATTAGTTCTACTGCCGCTTTGAAAGACAATGGAGCAGTCCTGAGGCCATCCCCCACAGCTCCATCAACAAGCCACAGACCATCAGCCCACCCTCCCCCAGCCCATCAGGGGCTCACACCTCTGTAGCATCCTCCACCTCCCCAGCGACGACCCTCGCCATTCTGGAGAGACGTCAACAGGCTGTTTAAAAAGCAGAACCCCCGCAAAGCAGCCGGCCCGGACTCCGTCTCCCCCTCCACCCTGAAGCATTGTGCTGACTAGCTGTCTCCGGTGTTCACCGACATCTTCAACACCTCCCTGGAAACATGCCACGTTCCAGCCTGCTTCAAGGCCTCCACTATCTGTAGCTGTAGAAGTGGTGTAGTAGATATAAAAGCTTAGATTATATGTTTATGTCCTCGCACAGATGGTGTGTGTATTTATAAGTTTGACTCAATTAGCCCGATCTGACCCAGAGATCACAAGTGATGTGTTGAATGTGTTTCTCCCCAATTCCATTATCCAAACCGCTTATTCTGTGTTTAGGGTTGCGGGGAGCTGGAGCCGACATTGGGCGAATGCAGGGTTCACCCTGGACAGGTCGCCAGTCCATTGCAGGGCTCATATATACACAGACAACCATTCACGCTCACAGTCACACCTTCGGGCAATTTAGAGCCCAATTAACCTGAGCTGTCTTTGGAGGAAGCCAGAAAACCCAGAGGGAACCCACGCGTACACGGGGAGAACATGCAAACTCCACACAGAAGGACCGCCCAGACCGGGATCCGAACCTGCTAGCCACTACACCACCGTGCAGGCCCCATTTTGTATTTATTATAAATAATTTAACCTCAGCATAGCAATTGCATTTTTACCACCTTTCTGTTTTTTCGCACTGACATTTGAGGAGTGAATCATTTCTTATAATAATGCATATTATAATGAGTTTTTCCTGATCCGATGTGAGGTCCTGGGACAGGGATGTCGTATGTGTACAGATCAAAAAGAACCTCTGAGGCAAATTTGTAATTTGTGATATTGGGCTATATAAAACAAACTGAATTGAATAACGCAGCCCATCAGCTCCATTTTAGTTCTTATTGCGTACAACACCGCAGTTTGCAGTGACAGGAATTGTGTTGCAGATGAAGAGTGTCATCTGACCACCTTAGCATGACTTGCCTCCATCTGCTGGTCCATTCTGAATTGGACTCTGAGTTATTGGGGGCATCTGTAAATGTGTCACTATTTGGCTGGCCATTTTGGGGGGATTTTTCACCCATTGTAGAATTAAATGAAAAAGGATCATATTTGCTGAAACTCACACACACATAAAAAAGCCGGTCAGTCATACATTTTTAATGAAGGTTTGTGGAAGTCATACAGAGCCAGTTTGGCCCTTGACTACAGAGAGAGCAGAAAGCTACAGTGAAGGAACAGGCGATGGACCAGCAGACACAACTACTACAACTAGCAGTGCAATAATTATTATTTCCAAACACAGTAAAGCAGCATGTGACATTCTGCATGTGGAAGAATAAATGACAATATGAATACAATGTACAAAATTAGACATATGATTGTACTTTAATGAATACACATCCACTGGTCAGTGGATTATTGTGCACCCTTTGGTGTGACACCGGTAAGCTCTCCTGAATGATTCCCGTACAAAGCACCAATATTTTGGTTTGGTTAGTGGGCTTATGACTAGAGAGGGCGGTTGATACAAATCCTCTGCACAACTTCAGAATCTGAAATCTGTAATACAACTCTCTTTCAAGTAAGGCACGTAACCTCCTACATCAACAGCAGGTTGTGGGCATACTGGGAGGTCTCCCAAATGTGTCGGGACCGTACGAACGATACTGAGCTCAATCTGCTTTACCTGGATAAATCAAGGATAAAAAAAAACATCTTTACAGTACTCTGATAAAGTCACAAGTATTCAAGTACCAGAGAGCATTGTCACATTGTCCCTTAGTCATCAGTAACCACGGCTACAGGGTTTGCTATTCAACCTTTTACACACGGCACCAGTCAAACGTGTCACACGCTGTGCATCAAGCAGGCCAATGACTTCCTGGAGATGATTGGCTGGCTTTGAACATTTAAGGCTTTAGTGATTTCTCTCCTCACAGTAATGTCTGAAACGAGCCAAGAAGAGATTATCTGCTGCTGACCATGAAAAACAGGTCATCTGCAGCCAATAGAATTTAAATTATAGCGTGATAATGCAACAAAACCTGAAGGGGCCGACTAACAACAATCAATTCAAAATTAGACATTCAGTCAGATACTTAGTGCTAAAAAAAAACAGTTCATGTTCCATTACAGTCCCTGTAATCAACATATATTAGCTCAAATATAAATAGCAGTTGGCCTATAATACACACGGTAGGGGGAATTACGTAGCTTG
This sequence comes from Cyclopterus lumpus, assembly GCF_009769545.1. Lineage (NCBI taxonomy): Eukaryota > Metazoa > Chordata > Actinopteri > Perciformes > Cyclopteridae > Cyclopterus > Cyclopterus lumpus. The sequence goes on from NC_046988.1 coordinate 3,043,312, forward strand.
ATCACATATGGGAAATATAAAAGACAGCAGTGGTCGAATCCTACCACAGGAGGGCACTGTGACACTGGCAATAGTTTCACCTCATTCACTTGTGTCCAATAATTGAACCGTGGGGCTCATTTGTACTGTCAAGGACCAATAACAAAAGACTTTGGTAAAAAACTTGACAGTCATTCGCAAAACATCAGATAGGGAATTTTATTTTAGGAAAGAGTATATTTGAGGCCTCTGCTGACAATGTTTTTAAGTTTATATGCATGCATTTTGGAAGGAACCCCTTTACTTTATTAATTAATAAACTTAACAACGCACCAGTGGTTCAAAGCCACCTTTTTCACTTTCAGGATCAAAGCCCGAATGCTCAAACAGCATATTAGCCGCCAACCGATCCATCTCCTCACATGTCCAACCGGTTGGTGTGCGGGTGGCCGACGTCCAGTCTCCTCTGTGCCGAGCCTCTTTTTCGGGCAGCTGGCGCAGCGCTGACTCCACTTCCCAGTGTGCCCGGGGTCTGGAAGAAAGCCTTCGAGGCAGACAGTGCAGCTTCCTTCGGAGTGTGCGGAGTCTGTGAAGGTGGAGAGCGATGTGAGAAGAACATTCAGACAGAATCTAGCTCGTATTGTTTCAATGCACTGTAGGGATACCTTTCGATGGAGGTGCCTCTCAAATAATAATACACTGACACGGTTGAGACGCTATTAAAGAATAAAACAATTATGGACCAACTGTGTGTTTGCTCATGAGCAAGTCTTACAAGGTTAACAATTATTGTCATTATTGGTTTAATAGTCAAGTCCAAAGCTGGTGGCCCAACAATGCAAAATAGCTATTTAATTTGCTATCTCAGAATACAATAAAAAGCAGCACATTTTCACCAATGGCATCAGGGATTATGTTTTAAATGACAAAATAATGAATTGATAAATTGGAAATAGCTACCAATTTAAGTCAATTTAATAAAAAATATGTTGTGTAGGCATTTTTGTTACTAACAGCTGGAGCTTTTCATGACGATCCCACTCTGCCCATATTAAAAGTGATAGATAGAGGGGGGGGGGGGGGGGGGGGGGGGGGGGGGGGGGGAACGCCCCTGATTTATGCTTCATTACTACACGGTTATTGACTCCTCACATAGTTTCTGACGCTGCATTAATTAGCCATCGAGCGCCTCGGTGGGTCACCTAAAAAACACTCAGTGTGAGAAGAGTAGTGTCGACAGACTGCTGGGCTTCGCAGACAAGAACATTAATCCCCATTCAGCAACTTGGAGATTAATCAACGTGAACGTGCTAAATGAGAGCAAGTGTCTGAATGAGTAAATGAGGGGAGACGTTGCACAAAACAAGCTGCTGCTCTCGCGTCAAGCTGTGTTGTGGCATTCTGCAAGCGCCCGGTACCAGAAAGGTCACGTATCATTATGGAGGCAAATGATGTCGGAGCTAATGTTTTCAGAGAACTGTGTGTGTGTGTGTGTGTGTGTGTAATAGTTCGTACCAGTGGTTCTGGTGTGTGTATGCTGGCAGTCTGATGCAGTCCCGAGGGGGAACGGGGAGCTCCTGCCGCTAACCCGTACAGCCTGCTCTGTTCCGGAGTGGACGGCAATAGAGCCGGCGACCCGCCGTATTCCGATGCCGCCGCCAGGCCATACGGCGCCGCCCCCACCATAAAGTGGGCGGGCAGGCTGAAGCTCAGTTTGCTGCGGGCCTCGGGGCCCTGCTGCTGCAGAGCGCCGGCCACCAGCGGGTAGTGGGAGAGGGTTGCGGAGGGCACCAGGACGTAGGGCAGCGCCAGGGTGGGAACGCCGCTGTGGGGAAGCGCGAGACCGGCTGGTGGCTGGCCGGCAGAGAGGAGGAAGTTGAGGCTGTTCAGACCTGGAGAAGAGGAGAATTGTAAATGTGATGGTCGTGTTAGGAAGTAGCCACCTGACCTGTACAGAGACGTGGAGATAGAAATCAAGCCAGGCGTCTTAATTAACTGTCTCGTCATTCTAACCGACATGCATTTAAGTGGCTATTTACTTGAATCCATGTTTTATCTTTACCTATGCAGTAAAACCATCCCTTTGGTGACAAAACATTAACGCCATTATTCATATTCTTTACATCTTTTGTAGCCAAACATCTGAGAACAAATCCCAGCTCTTTCTTTCTGAAACTGTACATTTTCTTTTCCACAGACACGATCTGTGGATTCATACGCTTCACGTATCTGCTCCGAGAGACGCGTTCTATATAGATTACATGGACAGTTTCAATGGAAGGGCCTCGCTAGGCAACAGCTTGTGCCCACGCTTACGTCAGCTGATGTCATTCACACACTGCTGCAACAAGGCCACGAGCATTTGCACATGTTCGCAGCCTAGTTTGGACATATAGCAGTAGAGTGTACTGCTCTGTGAGAACCAGCCCTCTCCGGTCGAGTCCCTGCTTGACCTGGGCTTCGTTGCGTTTATTACCTGCATTGTTGGGTACATAGAGGTAGTGCGATGGTTGGGCGGGCTCACTGCTGCCACCTAGACTCTCATCGAGCCCCCGCTCTCTGAAGAGGCCGGCTGGGTGACTGGGGGAATTCCCGGTGTGACCCGCTGGCGAACACTCTGCTGCTTCCCGGTGAGGTTCGGCGCTCACCTAGAAGGAGGACAATAGAAATCGCCGATTAAAAATTGTGGGACCATCCATCTAGAGCTGTATCCATGTGACCGAGACACGTGGCACTATTCCTTAAGCAAAATGAAGTCTATAATCTATCTTTAAAGGAAAATTGTGTGCGCTAAAGTGTTACAATCTACGACCCAGCAAATGAAAGTCTGCAGTGATTAACACTCCTTCTAACAGCATTGGAATTACCCTCTGCCAAGTCATGTGACTTTTAGTCCACTATAGGAAAGGACCAGGTTACCATGAAAAATGGAACTTTTCCAATTACTAGGATTGGGTAGCCTGATTAATGGCGGGGGTTCTCCAATCATAATATCCTATACATTACTAATATATGTATTTAATTACACCAGGAATGACTTTAGCGAGCGTGTAGTATTTCATAATATTAATTTAACAGTCTGCTATCCAGAAATACCAGTCGGATCTTGTGATTGTGGGCGCAAAGCGGCAAAGAAGCATCGTAGTCCTGCACTGAACCCAAAGCAATGATGCTGTTCCCAGTTCGACGGAGACGAGAACATATCACTTTTATTTTACAGGCCAAAAGCGCCTCACCTCGTCACATCCCCCGGACCCGGACGCCCCCTTCTTTTTCACCACCGTCCCCTCCTCGTCCCTCTCTTCCCTCCTCCTCTTCCTCCCCTCGTCAGACTCCGCCCCGGGCGACCTCGGACCTTCGGGCGCCCGGTACAGCATGACCACCGAGGGCTGGGACAGGCTGGGCAGGTAGGCCAAGCAGTGGGGCGGGGAGGACGTGGCGAAGTGGTGCTCCGGGTGGAGAGGCGGTGCCTGCGGGGCGGGCCGGGTGGAGGATGGAGCCAGCGGGCTGCCGGCGGGACGGTTACTGCAGAGAGAAAATCAAAACAGAAGCAGCAAGCGATTAGAATTCAAGCTTTAGTCGTCAGGATGCGGCGTTGCATCGGCCAGCAGCGGCTCTCGTTTCAACGACAAGAATAGTCCTTTATTTCTCAACACACACTTCTATGTCCTACTGTTTTGCTCCCTCCAAAAACCCAGCCACAGGGTTGAGGCAGCTGTAGTGGGGCCAACCGCAGAAAGAACATGAACTACTGAGTACGGTATGTACGGAGCCAAAGCACACATTCATAGGAGATGAAAACGATCCACAGTGGCACGTTACATCTCGCCCGGAGCTACAGACGCATCCGCCAATGCAAACGCTGGCAGTCAAATATTCTGTAGTCTCCTTCCATGAATGGGGACTTCATTTTGAGACGAGCCGTTTATCACGTTGACTTTACCGTCCAACATTTGTCCTTGTTCCAGGCAGCGGATGTGGATCCTCTACAGTAAATCTGATCTTAGGTTAGCAAAGAGTGACTGTGGGCAGTAAATCTGTGTTGGTAGACTGCAGATAAATCTGAACCGAGAGCACGAGAGGGGGCTACAGAGCGGGTTGGGTTTCTGCGTGTGTTGGCATTAACTCACTCGGTGCCGTTTCCAAACTGCAGTCGACACACGGCGCTGTTGATTGTCGTCTTTTTGGAATAATCCACAGGCTGTGTTGGCAGGCCTGTGGTTGGAGGGGGAAAAAGACAAATCATCACACACGGATATCCAACTTTCTACTGTATTATTGTGAATTGTTCCCTGTAGCTGTGTCTACAGTGTACGAATGTAACATGGTGGCTTTGGATAAAAGCGTCAGCTAAATGACATGTGATGTAATGTATTAAACAATTGATTGACTGAACCGCGGCGTAGTCACGAGTGTGTCTTACCCGCACGGTCTCGCCGCGGACTGCTGGGTGCAGAGTTGACCAGCCGCCGAACGGCCACAGAAGCGGGCGCAATGTTGAAGGAGGTGTGGCGTGCCATCTTGGCTCTTCTGGGGTCCAGGCCCGCCATTGGCTGTGTGGCCTCAGGCAGCGTGGCGGCGGCCACGTTCACACTATTTCCTAGAGCTGGGGTGAGAGAGATGGATAGGGACTGAGTTATTAGCCAGCAATACGCTTTGGGCAATGAAACGTTTGGGACACTTTACCCAAAACAGCCTACAGATGACAGCAATTCATCTCAATCACAGGTCTTCACAGCTTTAGTTCAGTTAAAGAGGACTTGACACATGCAGGGTTTGGCACCGGTGTTCAAATCTTCTTTTAAAAAAACATGCATGAACTCTGATAAAAGATCAAAGTTATGACAAACTTATTTTTGTAATTACTATCTTGCTAGCGTGTAGCCATGTTGGCTAGTTGGACTTCAGCTGTGGTTGGTTTGTCATCACTTTGGCTTAAAAAAGTGAATCCATGTGCATAGCCTTGTTTTATGAAAGCTTACAATAAGCTGAAATGATTTACATCCAGGGGCAATAACCGCTGTGCTGCGGCCCTGCAAGTCTCCATCCCTCACTGTCTCTACCTTTTTAACCACGTCAACCAACTTCACGACGTAAATGACACAGCGCTTTCATTCCCACTTTGATTCTCACCAGCACTCCCGGAGCTTTTGAAGTCAACAGGGCCGAGCCACTTGAAGGCCGGCTTCCTGCCTCTCTCCTCGCGGACATGGACCTTCTTTATGAGGCCCAGGCTCGTCAGCACATTTGCGATGTCGTACAGGCGCCGCACCTTGGCTGATCATATACAGGGAGGATGTTTAGTTTGGGTGAAACAGGATTTGTATTACAACACACAATCGTTTGTGCTTTCTTACTTTTGTACTTGCTGTGACTGGACGAGTCCTGACTCTCCTCGATGAGGATCTTTGCTGCTGCGTCCAGAGTAACCGTCTGAGTTTTGGACACCAGGAAGAGCATGACAAACTTCTGGCTCATGATGCGCAGAGATTTGTCTTTCCGGTTGCCGCCAGCTACAAATAACAATAAGGAAACATGCAAACGTGTCAGACTACGGCAATCTCTACTTATGAGATGACTGGGAAGAATCTTGTCGTCGAAGAATCATGAATTGACGATCTGATCATAAACCACGAGATGCATTAAATGTGCAGCTGATAATAACACCTTAATGAACACTTAATAAAGTATTTTTAGCTGTGGGTGTGTGTTCTGTTCTGCAGCACATCCGTGTTAACAGTTTTGTACTATTATATCATCCGGCCACAACATAACCAGCCGACATTAACCACTGAATGGACAACATGTACCTCTTGTTAACTTATTTTTCTGCCTTAGGACCGGTGCCCATGTACTGTTTAAGGGATCGCAATGGAAACCAGGCTTGTAAAAGTAGTGATTGTTTAGCCGAATGTTAGTTTGGAGGGAGCTGCACCTAAGATTAAATCTACGCATGGTATTCTCAATGCGCTGCATGTACTGATGGTCTTTTCCTATACGTGCAACAACAACAGCCATCAAAGCAGCCAATGGCAAAGACGCAACGGCGCTAGTTGAAGAAAATGAGGGAATTAGCGGGTTGCAGAATCCCTTGACTAACATGTGGGAGAAACGTTTTAATTTGGAGTTGTATCTCTCGGTTAATTACCGTTACCGGCGTCTCCTTCCGCCCCGTCGTCTTCTCGCCCCGGTCCGGCCTCCCTGCTCTTCGTGGCCAGGTCCATCTGGAGGTGGTAGCCCTGCTGCCGACCCCTCCGCTGCAGCTCCTCCAGCGTGGCCTCCAGCCGCAGGCGACCGTACCAGGTGTAGCTGTTCTTGGCGATCCGACCCACGATCATGAGGGACTCCAGCACGTTGACGATGTCATAGATGCGCCGCCGCTCCACTCCTTATTATTTCAAGGCGAGAGAAGAGAAATTATCCGCTTTGTTCTTGGTTTTAAAAAAAAGTGCTCTCACATTTGAATTAAAAACTCACCCAAATGGTCAGTGTTTCGATTAAATGAATGCATTGCTCTTGGACAAGTCTGACCATTGCTTACCGAGACTGGTCGCCACTTCATCCAGAGAGATCCAGATGGGGCTGTGCAGCGGTGGGTAGTCAGGGTAGAGGGCCAGGAACTTCTGGCACAGCAGACCCAGACTCTTCTGCTTCCTGCTAGGCTTTTTGTCGGCGTCGTCCTCTTCATCCACAGCTTCAAACTGGACAGACGGGTAAGCGCATAAAGAGATGAATGAGAAACACGCTTAACTATGCCACTAACCTTACACCTTTCTCCAGGGTTAGAGTGTAACATATCCCAGTCCAGAGCTTTATTAAAACACGTCTTCAAGGGCACATATTTTAGATAAGAATTCAATCCTGCAGTCCCAATAAGGCTGGAAAAAACCTCCACACGTCAGATTTCAAGAAATAATCGCATCACAAAAGCTCAGCGATTTAGGCTGCAGCTACCACTTTACATACAATATGACTTTATCTATTTGGCGTAACTGACTGATTGTATTTGTGCTTTTGAAAACTCACTATCTTGAGCGTTCAGCTGCTAATGTAAGTAAAGTGAGGGGGAGGCGGGGTTACCGTTGGATTTTTAAGACTCTGGAAATTGTGGCTTTCTGCGGATTTACCCGTAGTGGTAGAAAAGAATTCAGTGTTTCAGACTTCTAGAACTAAAACTTATTCAATGCCATATTGACTATTTAAAAAATCTTTGGAAACCACATGATGTTCAATCACATGGTTTAGCTCTCGGCCTCTTTAGCAGGTGGTAAAAGTCACATACCTGACAAGAGTCTTCCACCTCTGTATCCTCCGCCACAGTATCCGGACTCTCTGGCTTGTCCCTCTCGTTCTCGATGGGTCTAAACAACACCTTTTTCATCTCTCTGTCCCGGATGTCTGGGCTCGCCGCACTGATCAGCATCTTGAGATTGGCCGTGGGCGTCCAGGGCTCGGCCAGGGCTGTGTGTTTGATGGGGGTGACGTGGGCCAGGTCGGGGGTGGCCCCCTTTCTGTTCAGCAGCAAGGCAGGGATGGGGGACTCTGCCGATTTCAGTGGTGTGCACCGCCTCCTCTCCACGCAGATGTTTTCCTGTGGAGACAACCATGTTGTTGTTTTTGTTGCAAATATTTGGTAAGGATTAAAAAAAATGTGCGTGGTGACATTCCAACAACATGCACTCCTGTTAAAATGTTTAACCTGCCGCTGTAAACCCAAAAGCCCTTTCCAAGGCTTTTATTTTCGGAGGTTAAAATGTTGACACTAGGACAGAGAGACCGGAGGCCTGCTGATTCATTTGTGTGCTGTATCTAAATAAGAAATTAATAAGCAGTTTCAATCATAAAGCCACCCCAGCTAAGCCTTTTACAACCTAATCTCACCGATTAAAGTGCCGCCACATCTGTCTCGGATTAGCCCCCCCCCACCCCACGCATCACATCAGACAGTTTCACTGCTTAGACCACACCTCAGGTTAAGCAGGAGGCCACCTTACCTTTTGTTCACTTTGGCCCCCATCCTCCTCCGTGAAACCTTTCCTGGGACTTGTGAGGTCTTTCAGGGCAAGACATTCAACTTCCATCTGGGAAAAGTGCAGTCCAAACACAAGGAAGACGGCCATGAGGGCTCAGATACAGATGGTTGAATGGTGAAGCTATGTCAAAGTCCAGCCGGTAACTTATTGAAAACTCAGTGGTCAGCTGAATTTGGCGCAAAGAACAGCAGCTAGCTAGCCCTTAGCAAGCTAACGGCCGTAACCTAACGACCAGGTTCCCTCCTTAACCGTGCTTTTGTGCCCACGTCACGCGCACACACCGCACTGCCGCGGGTGTGCCAACCTAATTGCTGAATGTATTTTCACGTGACATTAATACATGGCGTCACTTCGAAGTTGTAACGTTAACACAGCCTCAACACTTGGTAAAGGGCCGATGCACTCATAGTCCACACATGTAGGTGCGGCGGGGCCCGTTAAAGGGGATGCTTGATGTTTATGTTACTGTGACATATTTATAACGTAGTCATAAATGCTCATTCAGCTTTAACGAGCTACTCGGTAGCATCACGAGCTCAGCTGACCAGCATACCTTAACGCAGTGTTACAGCAATTATTGTCTCACCTTTTTCTGCTGCCGAATGAATGAAATGGTGCAATGGAGGTCTGTGTCCGGTTCTATCGACTTGTCAGTGCGTACTTTCTTCAGACTGACATAGCAGCTAGTTTCCCTCTTTAAAGTAAGCGGGCCTGTCCTCTGACTGTACCTCCAGTCTTCTTCTCCTGTCCGATTCGCGGAAAGTCTGCACTGTCCCGGGGAGACTCCAGCATCCCCCGCTCAAGCTTGTTTTCTGGCGCTCTCAGGCATCTGGGTCACTCCAGCCAATCAGCGCCCAGAGGAATTGACGCGTCATTCATCCCCAGCCAGTCAGCGTCGTTGTGCTCGGGTACGCGCCTCAACTAGTTGCATGGGCGTGGTCAGAGGCCACGCCTTCAGAGTTGTGTTGGCGGGGCAACCGGCGCGCTCTGTCCAAGCAAGAGGGGAGTTAAAAGAAGAAGAGGAAGAGAGGTCTCGCTCTGTAAGTGCAGTTTGTTTTTATTTTATTCAGCACATTTCCAACTACAAAACCAATTGGCGCAAATTGAATGTCCATTAATTTCAGAAGGAATTAGCAAGCATGGGAGACACAGGCAGGCACCAAAGACTAATTAAAACATTAGACTTGAACATGTCAGTCATTTCATGTACAACTTCCATAAATGACTGTTCCTGCTGCCCACGTTTGGACAAGTGAAAACAACACATGTGTTCTGAACACCGTAAAAACAAACGGAGCAATACATCGTCTCTGCCATACTACACGGAAATGACAATAACGTTATGTCCTTTAACACCGATTTATTTTCTCTAGCGAGTGACTAGTTTGCTTAATAGACGATCTTTGTCTTTCAGCTGAGCGTTTCGGCATCTCCCCCTGCTTCCTCTCCCACAGCGACACCAGCGGCAACCAGCTTTGTAAAGCCTTCACCCAGAAACCCACTATTCTGGCCTTTGAACCTAATCACTCAGGCCTTTGTCTGGCTGTAATTAGCTCTGCGGTTGAAACAGACCGATGGGAGGTCGGGGAAGGAGGCGGGGGACAACTCCAGTGGCGCTCATATCACCTGGGCCACAGCGCGAGATGTTTCGTAGGGGGAGGGGCTCCTGACAGGGCCCCGCCCTGCATGCACGGAGGAACACCCCCAAGTTATTACATAATAGCTCACAATACACAAAATCTGCCGCCAAATGCTATTCAAATCTGAGCCAGTGGAGAAGGAGGGAAACAATACCTCTGTGATTCCATTTAGACTGAGGGATGGTTAACAGTTCCCAACTATGAACACACATCCCAACAGCCAACTTCGATCACGTTGAAGTGGATCCCTTCTCCCTGCAAGTGTAGTTATTGTAAAACAAAAACAAATGAATCATGCATGCTACTTTATGAGCCATCGAGGGGTTCCCAATTCCACATATTGTCAGCACCTGTAGGAAGTGTCTGTGCACAATTCACCAATTGCTGTAGTTCTTAACCTATGAAGGTGGTCACTGTATAGTAAAGGCCTAATCTCTTACAGCATGTAGTCTGGAACAAATAACTATTTCACTTTACCCTTTTGTCCACAGGTCATTGTTTACAATATCCTTTACAGTCCTATTCAGCAATTCAAAAGCAGAACAATGTTTTGTATGCATATAAGTTCACAGAGGATAATTTGTGAAAGTGTATTTCATGAGAAAGAATGCTCAGTATTAAATCCAAATAATAGTATGGCTGTCAGTGGTTCAAAAGAGTCAATAATTCGAGGGTGCTGCACAGAAGTGATGGTTGCAGAGCTTGATATTGACCGCTGTTGTTTTCAATGTTGCTGTCCATTGTGAAATAAACAAGAGCAAACATTAGTATGATGTGTTTGGACTCATGGTTTAATGCACTTATTGTAAGTCGCTTTGGATAAAAGCGTCAGCTAAATGACATGTAATGTAATGTAATGTAGTAGCATAGGGTTTTGGTGCCAGAACACTGCTGACTGTGAACCAAACTACTACTCTCCAAATATTACTTTTAATGGGCACTGATGTACTCATAAAGGTATTGTGTGATGCATTGCCTTTATTTGTAATGAGCTGATTTTGGAGCCAACATTGAGATTTCTACCTGATATTCTAAGTTGTTCCTGGTTGACTTGTTTCTGTGCTAATTGGCTCCAGGCATGGTCTCTGGGGTCTGTCTATGCAAGGCATTCTGGGAAATGTTAAATCCATAAAGCTCTTTCTGCTCTTGCTTCCTTCTACCCTCTCCATTTCCCTGCCCCTTTCCCTTCCATCTGAACTCATATGACTCCAACACTGGCTGGTTTTTGCCTCTGTTTCTCTGCTCTGACCTTTTCTCAAACTGCTCTTATGGAAAATTGTTAGGATTCACACAGAGCTCAGTGCCGACATTTTACAACATCTGAAATGTTTTACACCTGACATTGGCATTTGGTAAAGGCTTCAAACACGATCTGAAGTGAGCCTCCCAGGTGCGGTCTGCCCCCTTTCACAGTTGCACTTTCCCGTTGAAAAGACTATTTTCACAAATTCACTTTTAAAAGTTCCATTAATATACGTTGCCAGGTTAGGTTGACTCTTGGTTGACTTTTACATTGTGTGCAACAGATGATAAATGCTGCTATGAGACATTGTTTGTATTTCCTGCACAACACAATCACACATTAATGGGTCTAACCAAATATTATCATAGAAATGGACATGATTTTGAGTTGGTCCCTCTCTGCATCTGTCTCACTGGTGTTCCTGTGAACTTCAGCAGGTTGGGGTCCCCTCCATCATCATTAACTCTCCCCCAACTTATGGTGCCCCTCTGTGTTCCAGATGGTGCCATAACCTTTACGAGGGACTTTGTAGAAATAGAACAAGTGTCTGCTGTGCAGTAGGTGATTGTTCATTTTCAACAGGGGCCAATGGGCTCCACCTCTTTTGCTCTCTACGTGGACTGTTTGCCTACATTTGACCAACCCCTCCTCAAACGCGATTGGTCGATACACTCAGACTTAAAAAACCAAAACGTAATGCTTCCGATACCAAAATTGTGTCCTGCTGCCTTTTGTACTGAGATGGGGTGGATGAGTAGAACTTAAGTGCGGTAGTAACTTTCAAGGAATGGAAAACGTTTGACTACCAACTCTTTAAAACATACATTTATGTGAATATTTTATACATTTAGATTATTTTATTTTTTGATTGTTTAATGCAGAAAAACACATTTGAAAAAAGTAGTTATGAACAGTGTTAATCTGACATCAGAGTAATATAGCAGCAGAGGACTGTTCCACTGTTAACTTGTGATTTGAATGTTTCACCGAATGGGATTAATGTCGGCTTTATCGACGAAAGGTCCAGCAACCTTTAAAGAAATAAATCAATTCTGATTGAAAGGGAAGATGCTAAATGTCCTATTGATCACATTGAGGAGGCGTACAATACACTTCTATGAGACAAGTGACAAGAAGGAGGAAATAAAAACTGAGAAAAGAGATGGGGAAATTACATTTTTTGGAAAGGAGCTGTCAGTAATCATATCAGTCTAATGAAATCACATATCCTATAAAAATCTATTTTTCGTTTTTGTTTGAAATTTGTCTGGAACAACGGATTTTATTTATTCATTGCTTATTTATAATACTAGTTTTGATCTTGTTTCTCTTATTGCACTTTATCTTATACTGCTGTAATCCTGTAAATGTTGCCACTGCAGGACTAATAAAGTATTATCTTTTTTTATCAAAGTGAGAACGAAGGGCACTTTAAGTTTCATTTAAACTTATTTGCTTTACTTTATCAACAGATCAAGGATCATTTATGGAATTTAAAACACCTACTTCACAAAAGAAACCACAAACCCATCAGCACTTCTTTATCACTTCATTTATTCGCTGTGTTGAAAATGATCTATAAATACACCTGTGTGTTCAGCTAGAATGAGAGATAGGCTTTAATTTCTTCTGCAGCTTCTTGAGACAAGCAGCGCCATTGGCGAGAGGACACTGAATGAAAACCCAAAGCTATTCAGTTAACTATCATAGACGGCTCAAAACTAGCACATATTCACTTTAGATAAGCTCAAAACAATGACTAAATACTTAAGGGTTAAGTTGATCACCAGAACTGTATCAGGTTGTTCTTTTTTAAAAGGGCGTATCAGTCAGTTAGATTTACGCTCTCAACTGTCAGCCGGGCAGGTCGTGACTTGTCCTTCATCAAGTTGCCAGGGAGTCAGCTGAAGCTGTTTGGTCCCAACAGCTTCAGCTGACTCCCCTCCTTCTGCTTCCCAGGTCTTAACATTTGAATAAGGTCACAACACAATACTCACCTCTGATTGGCCGGTGAAGACTTTGCGCGTCCTAAGATACCAATCTGTCAAGGGGTCTGACAGATCGGCATCAACACTTACCTAAACACACCTCAACCAGAACAGAAATAAAACTGATAAATCATACCAGCAATGTCATTTCTTATTGCAAGATCTGTTTTTTCTTTATCTTCTGTGACAGTAAACTTGAATATATTTAGTTTTATAGTGTTGGCTGAACCAAACAACCAACTTAATTATATCGACTTGAGCTCTTTTTTATCCAACCTTTTATAACAAGAGATTCATCAAGACAATAACCTCCAATGTTATCTATCAGGACATAGTTAGTTTAAGTCCAACAGTAATTCAAAACACAAACACTTAAACTGCAGTTTTGATGATTACCAGCATCACATTGGGTTTTGCTCACGGCTAGTGTAATCATGGATGCTAAACACATTTTGTTCAAGGGCTTGTGAATTTATCTCTATTTTTTTTTTGGAGTGAGGTATTGATATTACATTTTTAGAGCACCGTTTCCTCCCCAGTAAAATGCTGCTTGTATCCCTTACTTACATTGTCTTTAAATGCATTCATCCATAGCAGCTTACTTTGAGGGCAACACTAAGCTTCATTTCTATTGTAATAATAGTAATTGTTTGGGTAACGAGGCAATGACGTTATAATACAACAAAACACAACACCGCCCCAGCCACTGCATTTGTTTGTTTTTTTAAGGTCAAAGGTTATTATAATGTACCTTTATGAATATATCTGAAGAACTTAAATTGGTAAGAAGTGAAAGCTAGTTGGTCTTATTTGCCACCGCCATTTTGGACTGAAGGAGACGACCATATGATCAGTAAAACCGAACACTCATTACAACTCTGTGACATTGTTCATTCTGTACACATGACATCTATTGCTTTTGGCCATCCGTGGAGAAGGATCACATTTGTAATTTGTGATTCTGGGGCTATACAAAATAAACTGAATTGAATTGAATTGAATTACAACCATGGGATATTTTTCAATTCAGTTCAATTCAATTCAGTTTATTTTGTATAGCCCAATATCACAAATTACAAAGGGCTTTACAATCTGTACACATATGACATCCCTGTCCCAGGACCTCACATCGGATCAGGAAAAACTCTCCAAAAATAACCTTTCACAGGGAAAAAGGGAAGAAACCTTCAGGAGAGCAACAGAGGAGGATCCCTCTCCCCGGATGGACAGAAGCAATAGAATTTATTTGAGACTTGACTTGGACTTGTCCGTCAAATACGTGAGGCTTGAAGTTGAACTTGTCACGCAGCACCCCGATATCCGACCAGCACGCCCACCATAAACACCAGAGACTTGAACTTGAACTCATCACATACTTGAGACTTTAACTTGTCCCTCAGTCGGAAGACCATGCTCTTGGCCGTAGTTAAAATACATCTGCCAATCACTTCTCATGCATGCTCACTCATTATTTACTAGCAGTCATTTCCCAGGGCTGTCAATCATGATATCAGCTGTTCTGATCAGCTGATCTTCTTTATCCAATAAGCACAGCGACACGATGGCATTGTTAGCCTATAATCTTGCTGCTGTCTCTTTTAAATATGATTCATGTTGCTGTTACGCACCCCTCCACCTCCCCATCTCCACTCAGTCTTCATCAGATCCATCAGCTTCATCAACTCATCATTCTATCATCCTCATCATCATCACCACCACCACCAGATCTGGACTCCACGGGTGGATTTATCTTGTCTGTTTTTTAATCATGAAAATAAAGAATAATAAAGAAAATACTTTTTTTTCAATATGTAGGCCTACAATCACTTTCCAGAACTGCAAGTCTTACTTAGATAACATTAGCAAATTTGGATCGTATTAGCTGACCCCTACACCATTAGCAGACTACTTTGCTGGGAGGAGAGTAGATAGGAGCTCTGGAGAGGTTGGCTGGCTAGTTAGCTAGCTAGCTTGTCCATCTCCAGAGCTGGCTAGTTGGCTAGCTAGCTTGTCCATCTCCAGAGCTGGCTAGTTAGCTAGCTAGCTTGTCCATCTCCAGAGCTAGCTAGTTGGCTAGCTAGCTTGTCCATCTCCAGAGCTGGCTAGTTAGCTAACTAGTTTCCGGAGCTCCTGCCTGCTCTCCTCTCGACGAAGAAGTCTTCGGAGAAGTGATGCAAAGGGGCCGTAGACCAAAGACAGAAAACTGATGAGTCAGAAGCCATTGTCATCGTTAATTAGTTCTTTTGACCCGAAAAGATAAATAAAGTCCATGAAATATATCTCATTCTAATAAAATGCCAAAAACAAATACTAACTAGCTAAAACAGGGATTCTAACCAGGGTAATTTCATTTGTCAATATTCTGTTATTTCAACCATGAACAAGGAGCTTTGACACAATTTCCCCAATGGATCATTTCAGCAGATAGGCATATGGACTTTACTGCACTGCTGATGCTGTGGTGTACCCAGTAAACATCAAGTCAATCATTTGCTGGCTGTAGAATAGATAATGAATGTAATTTTGGCAGTCATGGTCTATAGCCCGTGGGTGCATAACAATCTTGTTAGCATTCATATTCAGGGATGTTGCATCCCAAAAGCGTGTACGTATATTCGCATAAACATACACACAGTACAACAACCTAAAGAAAAATGTTAGGATTATTACGAGCTTGGCACTAGATGCATTTTAAAATCCATTTTCCTCAGTAAAAGGTGACACATTATACAAAATGAATCATTGTAGACCTTGATTTGAAGGGGAATGATACCGCTTCATATTCTCATCTGCAGTTTGATGTGATTCTATTTCACCCGGCAAGCAGCACAATATCAAACAATATCAGGGGAAAACAATTTGGTGCAAATTGGCGTGGAGTCAGCCAGCCAGCTGCTCGTTAGGGTTCAGGTCTGTGATGTTTGGGGACTGGAGAGAGATTTCAGTGAGTTCAGCCCCAATGCATTTACTCAACAGGGTCCATCCATCCATCCATCCATTATCACCCGCTTATCCGGGGTCGGGTCGCGGTGGCAGCAGGTTCAGCAGGCCGACCCAGGCTTCCCTCTCACCCGCAGCACTTTCCAGCTCATTCTGGGGGATCCCGAGGCGTTCCAAGGCCAGCCGGGAGATATAATCCCTCCAGCGTGTCCTCGGTCTTCCCCGGGGCCTCCTACCAGTTGGACGTGCCCGGAAAACCTCTAATGGGAGGCGTCCAGGAGGCATCCTGACTAGATGCCCGAACCACCTCAGCTGACTCCTTTGGACACGAAGGAGCAGCGACTCGACTTCAAGCTCCCCCCTGATGTCCGAGCTCCTTACCCTATCTCTAAGGCTGAGCCCGGCCACCCTACGGAGGAAGCTCATTTCGGCCGCTTGTATCCGAGGGAGGAGAGTATCAACAGGGTCCTCAATCCCAAATACCAGCAGCTGTTGCTGTGTGGTCTGGTTTCGCTTCGTCTTCCATTAATTTGTATTGCAGACGTGTTTTGTCGAACTTAAACTTATCTGAGATATTTCACAAATTTCACAGAATATTTACATTTACATTTCCTTGTTAGCTGCGAGCCGCCGGCTCAGTCGTCACCATGTTGAGAGCTATGTGGAGGCCATAGATATGCCTACCTCGAAGTGCAATGACACTGTACTTAGTTACTTGTACTTCATTTATTGTCATTGATTTAAGTGCAAATTGGGCAGCCTCTTTTCCATCCTATCATAAGCCTCCACTGTGAATTCAAGGCAAACTGTTAATAAAAGGGGCATAAAAATACATCTGCTCTGTTTACCGGTCAAAGTGACTGCAGACAATATGGCAGTCTTTACTACAAGTTGCAATAGTTTCATTCACTGAATGTCTTATGATTTACTGTCTATTCAAAACGTATAGCATGGGGAGTGTGTGAGCCTGGAGTGGATTCATCTTCAGTTTTTAAAGTATAGTCTTTGGGTATTTCTCCCGTGTAGTTTTGGTGTGAGAGGGTTTCTTAAACAACCTCCAAAGCCCAACGTGTCCTTCCTGCCTCTTCTTCTTTGGTTTTCTCATTGTGACTTCCATCTCGGCCCTTCTACTGCATCCGATAATGACTGAACAACGTCATAAAGACGTCATCGCAACGTTAACATTGTATTCTGGTTGTTGATCAGTAACGACCCCTTTTGCGTGTTTTGGCCAATCAAAGGTGAGCATGGAAGAAAGAGGTCCCGTCCTCCTCTGCCTCCCTTTACCATTCTTACATGACAGATGTTTCAGATTTTGCTCTTCAAGGACTTTAATCAGAATTTCAATAACAGATGTTTGTCCAAAGAAGGGAGGACAATATTTGATAAATGATACTGAACTTTGTTAATGATTTAGTTTCCTTTTTATATTTTATATTCTTGCCTCTCAAGATTCTCTGGTTCTATGGACGAGCTCCTCTGGTGTAGTGAAATGTCCCCTATCAGTTTCCTCAGAGGATTGAATGTCCTCGTTAACTTCAATGTTCAGGTTAGGACTTTCATCTTGACTTTTGAAGTCTGAATGTAATCAATTGAATTAAAATCTATTTTTTCAAATAATAATTTGACTCAAGTTTATTCTTTAATATACCTTATCAGGGATTTAAAACACATAAAGTCATACAGACATATTCTGTGGTGGTTCAATTTCAACATTCAGTTGCTTATATAAAAAATTGTCTTTTCTTTTCTTTTTTAGGTCCACTCTTCATTTACAGGAAAGGTCTGTGTGGTGGCTGGGGGCGTGGTTAGGCTCAGCTGCAGGGGGGTGGGGGGAGCGGGGGAGTGGCTCAGGGAACAGGTGCCTGGAAGAGGCTTAATTAGCCTCAGCTGCTTTAGATCAGGGTTAATGTGTCTTGGACCCTACATCAGGGTGTGTTGCAGATGGAGCAGGAGACCGGCAGAGCAGGATCACAATAAAGAATATTGCCAAACGTTACACGACGTGTGCTCATTCCTTGGTGCTGGGGGGGGGAAACCCGGGGATTGTGACAGGACTTGTTACAGTCTGCTATTGTAATTACATCATTTAATGTCATGTAATTCCAAAGTGTGAAGTTTGGTAAATATGCGCCCAGAAAAAGGCACTTTTTGTCTTGGCGTCTCTAGCTGTCCTAATGTAACATATGTGTTGTCCTCTTTGCTTTGTTTCCACAGTGAATGCTTTTAAATAATGTCTCTCTTACTTTTAGTGTCAGTTCAATAAATACATACCTGACAAAAAGAAAAAGAGTTGCCCCTCTTGTCACTTGACAGTTTTGACTGAACTGGGGTGTCTCGTCAATGCAGATGAAGTTCACTGTGTTGATTGTATTGTTTTTCCACTGTTGTGTCCCATCTTCCAAAGGAATCAACATGTGATTTATGAATCTGCAAACCTGTGACTGGAGAGCCAGATTTCAACTCTGACGGTTTCCTTTTCAATATTAATTATGGACTTTTGTGCTTTCTTTTCGCTTGATGACAATGTGTGTGTGTGTGCGTGTGCATGTGTTGTTGTGGCTGGATTTCTTTTTTCTTGAACCTGCTGCTGTATATAAACTTGTATCTTTCTCCTATCTGACTGCTGGTGAGAGGAAACTCACACACTGGACCTCAGTAATCAAACACACAGAACACACAGAGTTTGGATCAGAGTTCACTTCACGTAGATTTATTTGTAACCAACAGTATCACAAATTAACCTGAGCTGGGTCCGGTATTAAAGACAACAACCTCCTTCCCCATCGGTCTTTCCCAACTCCCGAACAAACACATTGACATATTATTCATAACATCACACTCAATGCAGGTGCAGCCTCCGTCCACTCCCTCATTACATATTTCTCGTCACTCAGTTTACCCCCGTACGCCAGTTCAAGCCGGTTACTTTAAGGAATGTGGCTTCTCTTTCTGACGTCTCCCCCCTGGTCATTCTCTTATCAGTTATTTTGTCTGAGCATCCCGGTCCTCCGTCTACAGTCTTCTTTCTACCGTTTAATACTGGAACAGCATAAGGTCACTGTGACCATCTTCGTCTGGCGTTCTTGTAACTCATGTCCGGGAGACGGATGTATGTGTGCTCTAAGCCATCTTTGCAGTTGTAATTTAAGCCATAATATAAAACTATGCACACGTATAACACACTTTCCTCTATATGTTGTGGCAGCACACAGTACAATACATTTTCCTTCCACAGTGTGTGTGTGTGTGTGTGTACAGATTATTGTCAGCTTTACGTGATTGATGGCACATTCAAATTGTATCAGGGACTCAGCATTGGGATCAGAGATTCCAGAAGCAATGCCTCTGGGTGCATTGAGAAGGTATTTTGCCTTATGCGAACACCAAAGTTGCCCTTGGTTAATTATGCCCGCTCTTCATGGATGTATGTTTCATCAGAACCGCTTCGTAAGCTTATTGGCCTTTAAGATTAGTGCTGATTTCAAACACTTGATGGCGTTTTGAGCCATTTTCTATCCACGAAATGCTTACTTAAAAAAATACATTTAGTAAGAAATGTCATTCAGACATGGATGTGTGTTATCAAAGAGCAGTCACATTATTTAGTTTACAGCTTTTAAAACCACAAGTGACTCTTTGAACCCTGTTCATCACTGGCCTGGCTGAGGCTGCAGCAGAACCAGCATGACATTATTACACTGCTACTTATGACATCATATTTACATTGGGTGTGCTTCCAGGTCTCCAGACCTGTTTGTATTCCAACGTGCTGCGAAGCCAAAGCCTTTGATTTATCTCAGTGACAGAGGAGATAAGCTAAAGGCTTAAAGAAGCGGTTCGGGAACAGTCTATTAACTGATAATAGGTACCGTCAGGGGAAGTAGATGTGGAAGCCTAACAGGGATTATTACAGTCTGGTTCCTGCATTTAAATGTTCACAGGAAACATTACATTCCTCTGCACATTTAAATGCAGAAGGCAGAGGTGATCTGTGCTGTTTAGAAGAGACAAACGGCTGCAGGGTCTATGAATACATATACGTATGCAATAGACTACTGTGGCTGTCATACAGTTAACGGTTAAGGGAGTGGATCAAACACAATATAAACATTTGTTATGGCTAACTCGTCATACCTTTTTAATGTTAGTAATGTTATTGTAGCTGAGTTGTTTAAGTGAGTTCTGGTTTTGTTTTATTAATTTTATTATGGCCTGAACTGCATGTAAATATTACGATAGTTTCTTCGGTAATGACGGCTATTATTTCTGGTAAATATGTCGGAGATGTCCGGGGTTCGGTTCCCGATCTGGGCGGTCCTTCTGTGTGGAGTGTGCAGGTTCTCCCCATGTCGGCGTGGGTTCCCTCCGGGTTCTCCGGCCTCTTGGAAGAGGCCGGAGAACCCGGAGGGAACCCACATGCAGGTTCGGAGAACGTATATATGTATGTATGTATGTATGTATGTATGTATGTATGTATGTATGTATGTATGTATGTATGTATGTATAGATGGATGGATGGATGGATGGATGGATGGATGGATAGATGGATGGATGGATGGATGGATGGAAGACTGTGTGTGTGAACTGTGTTACTTTGATACAAACTAGTGCAGTGCCCGTTGAAAACATGCCTGTTTGGACTCATTGTACTCCAATATAATGAACGAAAAACCCTCGAACCACTTAGAAAATATGTAATCCAGCTGTATAGTACTTACTTACTTACTGTTTACTCAGAGGAATTAACATTTACCTGACCGAGAAATGTTCTGACTATGTTGCAGATTCAGATTTGACTATATAAATCATTATTATTCATTAAACTATCCAGCATTATATAAGAATTGAAAGTCCAGTACATTTTAGTAAATTGTGTATTATACAATGTTCACTTGAAGCACGCATTTTAATAAAAAAATACATAGTTACTATTAAAATGCCCCTGAATAGCACACCTATGTGGCAGTGGTCAGAAACGTCGGTGTAATACTCCCAGCGGAGGTCATTTCCAGTTAGGCGTATTAATGGCTTGCTTTGCCATAGGTTATAAGGTAGAGCACCCTGACGACCGTCTGACCTCTGCTCCTGTGATGGATGGCCTCGCACATCAGAGGGCGGGTGCTGTCATCAGTCACATGGCTCATGGATGAAGAGCTTCTCGTGCGTATCCTGGTCTACGCCGGTCCCAGAGGCTCTGGGACGCTACGTGGGCCCTGCAGTGGTTTCAATACGTTTAAGTGGTTTGAAGAGGTCAAATGATGCGGTAACGCACAGGGAAACACATTTGATTATGTTGTGTCGCAGCTACACAGGACGTTCATGAGCTCTATCAATGCCCACGCATGATTGGACACAAACTATTTGAGTCCGTTCCATCAGTTTAATCAGAACATGTTTAGAAATCTGGATATGGAATCATGAAGCTGATTAAATGATTCTGACCATAATCCTACTGCAAGTACTGAGCTTCGTACCAGGACTAGGACAAGTGAGTTGTGTTGCCTTAAGACCATCTGTATGAATCTGTTTATTGAAGTTTAAATGAAATAGAACACATCTACAAGAATTTGACAACCTTGGAGCAAACTGTTGATGAAATGTATTCTCCTTTTTAAAACAGGAATCTTGTTGGTTGGAAATGGCTGTAGCCCATTACAAAATGACAATTCAACACCCTAGATCAGTGGTCACTAACAGGCCTCTTGACCCTTGACCGAAAACCGGTAGATAATTTCGCTTCTCTTTCCCCGGCGCAGCTTTTCTCGCCTTTCCGGCTCTCGTTCTCCGTTCCTGGAAACACACCGACCAATTTAAACGCGTTGTAAATCATCTCACGTGATCCTTCTCGGCCAATCACACATGTGTATTCTGTTAAGCCCCGCCCTCGACTCGAGCGCCATATTCACACACACGGGAGAGAAGTGATTTCACCTGTTGCTCCACAAAGAGAAACGTGGACAGGAATGTGGGGACTCTTATATGTTTATTGTTCACACAACATCTGTGTACAAGGACCTTCAGTAAATCACTACACAGGATTGAAACATTACGGTGTAGTAAATATATCACTAATAATCATCATTAACTGCGTTTTCTTTTGTCACATCAACGATAATGCACGTAGCTCACAACAAGTGTGTGTTGCCTCCCAGGCGAAAAAAATATATACTTTAATGTATTTAAAATATACTGAAAATGTGTACTTTCTACAAATATATAAAAAGTATACTTTTAAAACATTTAACATATTTTTTGTATATTTAAAATATGTTCTAATGTATTATTAAATATACTATAATAATAATAATAATATATATATATATATAACAGTGTATTAAATATACAGCGGGTAACATATAATATATAATAATACATTGTATATAATAATACAAGATGTATTATTATATATACTATATATAATAATATATAATAACAGTGTATTAAATATAGAGTGGGTAACATAATTTTTTATTTAAATCTTTATTTAACCAGGTGAATCCCATTGAGATTAAAAATCTCTTTTTCGAGGGTGACCTGGCCAGCAACATAAGAAACACATAGTTACAAACAAAAAACACAGAACAAGTTAAAAGAACTAAAAGTGAAGAGACAGTGACATAACAGAGTTAACCTGCCTCCAATAATATATAATAATATAACATATATAATAATATGATATGTATTATTATATATACTATATATAATAATATATAATAACAGTGTATTAAATATACAGTGGGTAACATATAATATATAATGGTATCAGGTCCTTTGGCAGCCAGGAGCTGAATAACACAAATAACACATTTTAACATATTAGAGACAAAGCTCCACTGACTGACTGACCTCCATCAGACCAGACTGATTATAGCTAACTCACGGACCGATGTCACACACTAACACTAGTTAATAAGCACGATGTCGATAAAGTGTAATAAAATACTCCACATCGTAGATCCAAAAGGGCAGATTTTCCTGCTGATCCATGTGTGCGACTGTGGCCCTGCCCGGGTGGGGGAGCTAACCCAGCCTGTGAGGGCTGCCACTCGGAGAGGAGGGGCAGGACAAGCCACCACCCAGAGTCTGCTGGGGGTGTGGGCAGCCTGGCCAGCGGTCAGGGTAAACACACGTGACCTTTCATGTTGTAATGGTTTTGTCCAATACATTAGCAACATTTGAAGAAGTCAGGCTTATTTGCTCCATTAAATAAAGTCAGCTGAGAATTCAGATTAAATGTTGGGCTTTTATTAAACTGAATCAGATACAGAACACTTGTCATTTAAAAATATTTGTTGTACTCTGTTTCACTGTCTTCTGTAGAATTTATACTTTACACTTTTTATTGTCTTCACTGACTTTACACTGAACATGATTCTGCATTCCATTTTTAAATAGACATATCTGGGGCACGACACTTTATCTGAACAGCTCAGGTTGAGTGAGAGGATTTGGATTCTTTCCCGTGTCAACATTCAGATATCCACTGTACGTAATAGCAGTATTTGTTTCACTTTACATGGTAAAGACAAACAATAGAAGCAACAGCAACAAAAAAAAAGAAGAAAAAAAAGATGACTTTTTCATTAGTATCACAGCCTAAATGCAGATTTAAATTGATGGGTTTTAAGTGCGGTTTTGAAAGTGGCGAATGACAGAGATATCATGAATACGCCCAGCATGTCAAACTAAAGATCTGATTGGTTGAGGACTATGACAATCAACGATAACGTCCCCATGTACTTTAATCTGAAAAGGCTACCTAGAGGGCCTCGGGCCTCTCTTCTTACATAGAGACATAGAGGTGACATCTGATTGGATGAAAGCTCTCCTTTAAACAAGCTGAACTGGAAGCAGAGCAACAGAGGAAGACAGGAGCTGTGCAATGAGAACATGAGCTAATATGGAAACATAATTATAATACATGTAGTCTATTCTATTCTGTTTTAAATCAAGCCTTTATTTTACTTGATAAAAGGGAAGATCATGTATTTATTTAGGGGGGGGGGGATACATTTTGATATTCCGAAGAGAGCATTGTGGAAGATAAAAGGATTTATGGATACCATTGTTTTAGAGTCCATAGCATGCAATCTATATCCACTTTTTGGAAGATTAACTGCGGTGGCAAACGCTCCTTATAATGCCTGGTTGCTCTTTTCCAAATATTGCACTTTTAAAATCTCATAACTCCAGCCTCCTCTTTACATCAATGTGAAGAGGAGGCTGGAGTTATGAGATTATGATGGCCACTCAACACCTCGTGTCCTTTTGACGTAAAAGTCCCAACTGCAGTGTTTGGCTGGTTCTAGTGTCCATGAACAATGCGCCCCTTGCTCTTGTTCACTGGGATAAATGTATCACCTAATTATTATTATTATTATTATTATTGTAAGTCGCTTTGGATAAAAGCGTCAGCTAAATGACATGTAATGTAATTATCATCTTTTATGGGCAAAGAAAAATAGATATCTTGATAAACCATGAAACACTGAGATTTGGATCATTTTAATTCAGATTTCTTTATTCAAGTGATTTGTTCCCTTTGTGGTGTGGTTAAGGAGAGATACCACCACCAGACCAGTACTCTTCATATTTTCAATATAGCCAGCTGGTTCAGAATTTGCCATCGAATATCGATAAATAATGACCCGATGGAGAAAGATTTGAGGTCTGGATGATATGACTTCACAAGGAATCTCAGATTTTATTTTTTCTGATTTGAATCAATTAAGATTTGAATCTTGTTTTTTTTCTTAAAAACAAACTAGGCCTATAGGCAAAGGAATATTTATTTGTTTGATTTTAACAATTAAAATGGTGAACTATATTAATCCCTATTGGGATTAATAAAAGGCAAACCTAGTTTTGACCAAACTCTACTCTTTAAAAAAACACACGCTTTGCTTGTGTGCCGGTTATTCTATTTTGTTGTTGTTCTTCTTCTCTCATCTCCATGTTGTTTTGGTGCCGAGCTGGAGAAATTAGCGATGCTATCTTAATGCAGTGTTTTTACGGGAGACAAATAAATGTTTCTTTCACACACACACACACACACACACACACACACACACACACACACACAAACACACAATGAGATCATATACCTGTTGCATACTGCTAACTCTTACTGAGTCTGTATACCATTCTGGAACAACAAACCAGCGCCCACTGAAAAAGGCCCCATAATGAACTGGCTTATAGCAAACCAGTGACATGGTCCGCAATCTGTCCAATGTCGTAGAGTGAAGTGCCTCCACTACCACCACTACTATGAAGTATAATACTCATAACAATCATTTAAGAAGGAATCGGGACATTTTTGCCTTTTAGAATGAGTGATATCACAGATGAGAAGGGTTGCTTAATGAACTTAACAATCAGCACCGTGGGTTTTATTGGAGTCAATGGTCTGACTGGTAATGGAGACATACTGGAAGTCGATCTGTGCCCTCTGAAGTGTGTGCAGTCATTCAGATTGGTGAACGGGTTAGCTCATGCTGAGGCCGCTAAAAGCCTTGGAGGTCTTGTCTGGCAAGAGGGAATATTGTTATCTTTACTATAGAGAGGTCGGACGTCAGATGATTATTATATTTCTCTTCAATTGTAGGTAAAACCAGAAACCATTTTGACTGGTTTATCCTGGAAACACCTTAATAGCTGGAATTCTGTATGTTTGTGTTGCAGTGCAACTATATGGCACCAGTATCGTGGATCTAGGATGCAAACACCGCCACCTCGTGGCCAGCCGAGTAGCGACACGTCGCTGCTGCCACAGAGCTTCTTCTCCCGCATGCAGCCGACGCTGAGCCGCAGGAAGCCACCATGAGTAACGTGCTGCTCCATGCCAGGTGAGACTATCACCCTTTGCTGTTTCACAAATATTACAGGGACATATTTGTGCATAGCACGTCTATTTATACACCAATGATTATGGCATCAGGGATAGGCGGTGCCCGCGTATACACACCCTCGAAATATGAATATCATTATATTTTTACTGAGAGAGTATGACCAGATCAACAGCTCTTTTAATGGCCTCTAATATTTCTCTTTTAGCATTGTTTACAGGTGCAGCTGCTGTAAGACTAATACATTATGAAAGGAAGATCTCAATTAATTAATAGATATCGTATGTTTTGGCTGCAGTTAAGCCAGCAAAAACAAAACTTTTCTGATGATTTAATAAAGTAGTGCAGAATCATTGTTCAGCAATATAATGTTAGGGAGACATGGGATCATCCTCACCTGACAGCATTTTCTATTTGACAGATAATATTTGTCTTTAATTCACACAGCTTGGCAAACAATAAGTCACATACCAGAGAAAAATTCATTTACAAGTGTTGAAACCATATATGTTTTTATTTTAACCCAGGATACATTTATCTCTTCTTTAAACCAAATGTTCAATGCTCCAACCATCAATTAATAATATTAAAGCTAAACATTGGGAACATTAAGACTTTTTTTTCATACTAACTAATACTAATTCTTGGATATTGTTCTTTCGAAATATAGTTCAACATTTTAGTATACTAGTATACAGTTTTCCCTCAAACCTGTCTGGTGGAAGTAAAAGCAATTTGCTAGCTAATATTATATTTTACGGGAGAATGTTCGTCTTAATAATTTATATTTGTCCTAAAAAGATGTTGTTCAGGTCTTCTTTTATTTGTTTTATATATTCTTTTATAATTTATTGCTACTGTGAAGTATATAATTTATTCAATGTAATCTTGTAACGAGATTTAAAGCAACATTTGCTCAAGATATTAAAGAAATGAGGATGTTTAGTTGCTACCGGACACATATACAATAGCAGATCATCAGCAAACTGTAAATAATCTGCGGTTTGCATGAATCTCTGGTCATTTTCTAAATCCACAGTGCTCCCACACGCTTTTTTGACAGCTCTTCTCCCAATTCAGGTGAGGGGAACAACTCACAGACACCAACAAAACCAACCAGGGCACTTCCATGTGTTACGGGACTCGCACGGGAGAAACGTGTTTGGAAACGTGGAATCGGGACACCATGGAGGACGTAGCTTCTTCAACTCTCAGTTATGAAACCGTTACTTATATAAACGCGGTTATGTAAAAAACAGTTCATCCCGACATCCCAACTGACGTGTCGTCCATGCTGTAGTAGTACCATCCAGATGCTCATCCAGATTGTCTTCAATAGTATCATTTTAGCACGTTTTACTTGAAGCTGCAAGAACCGTGTAACGGTCAATTATTTAATTTTTAATTTTGAAGAATAGAGGTGCCAGCTAGATGCCTTCGCTGTATGCCAATAGACTTCAAAGCTCTGTTCCCATCTATTGTGGCTTGATTCCATTTGTTATCTAAGATATGGCGCTGTTTGGAACGGAGCCAAAGAGGAAGTTACCCTCTACCAGGCTACTGCTAGGACTTGTAAGATGGACTTTTTAAATGTCTGCATCCCTTGATCCTTTGGTACTCCCCAAATAATTATTCTTTTTTTATTTTATTTTTTATTTTGTGCACCTAAGGTGAGCCTAGGCTTTATTGTTAAAGTTAAAACATTACCTTGTGTAAAACACTGTCTGACGTGTATTTATGAGGCTCACGATAATGTGCTTAGCATCCCCCACAGCCTGCTCTCATAAATGTCTTCAACATTTTTAATAGTAGATGGCTGAGAGGATTACTGCAGCATTAAATTAATCAGGACCTATTTTCTCCTACTAAAGAATCCATAGTAATTATATACTAGATTGTACAGAGACACAATGCATACAAATGTTATAACTGTAAGGCTCAATAGGATTACACTGACCTGAAAAGTCAGAGTTGGAATCGATTTATATCCAAATTATAATTTACACGTCTTTTTCAGTGGCAACGTAAGTACATTTAAACGTTTCACTTTTCCTTTTTACAAATTTAGATTTCCATCCACAACCAACGTAGGCTAGAGCTAACTCTTTATTTCTTAACTTTACAACGAGGGTTAAGGTCTGATAGCATCAAATCCAGGTCCTGATGTAGATGTTGAGAGAGTGCATGCAGACAGGCCAGTAGAGTAGACGTAGTGGAGGGTTAGCCTAGCTTAGCAAAAAGATAGGCGGCAGGAAGAAGCTGCCTTGTTATGCAGAGGTTTCACAGATGTCAAGAAGACATTGTATTGGTCAACATCCGACAAGTCTCTCATTGCAATGGCATTTACTGACTGAGAGAGGGCGCCATTGAGCCACTAATACTATAAGGACCTGTGACACATGGAAGGCCTCTGGTGTTACAGTTATTACCACCTAGGCATTTTGAAATCCATTTTTCTTTGTAAAAATGAAAATGAGGAGGCCAGAGGAGGCTGCATTACTGGAAGATGAGACGTTACACAATATGAATCATGATAGATGAATCTTATGGATGGAGAATAAACCTGTTTATATGTGAGGTGTTGTCCATCAAACTCCAATACTCCAATAATATTCCAACTGAAACATTATAGGGTAGGTGGTTATTAATATAGCACTTTCCTGGGTTATTGGTAGCTATAGTATCGCCTAAAAAGCCTGAAGACAAAACTTGCTTTGGTTGAATAATAACCCACCTATTGAGCACTGGTATCTCGAGATCATGAGATAATTAACCGGTCATCATGAGAAATAGGCACTACACAAATAGGGTAAGTTTACCTTATGAATATTTTAACTCATGAATACAAAAGGAAGTTACATTTAGATTCCTGGTTTGAGATCATTCCGGCTGTGTGTCATAATAATAATAATAATAATAATAATGCATTTAATTTATATAGCGCTTTTCATAATACTCAAAGACACTTCACATAATTAAAACATCCTAAAAGCTAAAAATAAATAAATAAGAATAGCTAAAATACAGGTAAAACAAATAAAACAAATAAATAGGGACTTTGAGTCGCTCGGACCCTGATAAGAAAACAAAAACAAAAAAACAAACAATCACACATTAAAAGCAGTTCTGAACAGGTGGGTTTTGATTTGCGATTTGAATGAGGAAAGATCAGTGCAGTCTCGGATGAGTTTGGGGAGAGAGTTCCAGAGGGAGGGGGCAGATATGGAGAAGGCTCTGTCACCCCACGTCCGGTGCTTGGTCCTATGTGGGATGGACAGGAGATCATCAGAGGAGCGGAGCTGACGGGATGGAGTGTGGTGGTGGAGCAGGTCGGTGAGGTAGGAGGGGGCCTGATTATGGAGGGCTTTGTGAGTGAGGAGAAGGATTTTGTATTTGATCCGTTGTGGGACGGGGAGCCAGTGAAGGCTCTGGAGAACAGGGGTGATGTGATCACGGGAACGGGAGTGGGTGAGCAGGTGAGCAGCAGAGTTCTGGATGTATTGGAGTTTGTTTAG